>NW_022060291.1:65000-165000 GCF_007364275.1 Archocentrus centrarchus
ACTGCTCAGGCTCTGCTTGTGTAGTTTATGATTGTGAGTGCAGAGCTAATTGTGTTTGTGTGTGTGACTGCTTTTATAAATATATGCCAGTTTTTGTGGGTCTTAGAAGGAAGTGGTAGTTTGCATGTGGTTGTGTCCTCACACAGGAAGTCAGAATGCTTTCTCTCTGGAGATTCGGCCAAACTGAGCGGATTCGCTCTCACACACAGGCAACACACTTCTGTCCACACCGTCTCTGCTCCCACCTCTCTGGCTCTGCTGGCTGGACTGGGCAGCAGCCAGGTGGAGGTTTTGGCTTTCGTCAAACTTTTATCTGCACGGCATCTCAGGAAGCAGAGCGGGAGGGAGAAATGGACCGACCCGTTCTAGCTATTTTCTCCTTTGTTGATTATTTGATTAACTTCTCACTGTGTCACAACATCAGATTTTCTCCCTCTCTCTTTATTCCAGGCTAGCTCAATTTACTCACTCACTCACTCACTCACTCACTCACTCACTCACTCACTCACTCACTCACACAAAAGTCCCAAAGAAAGGCCATTTGAATTTGTGGCCGCTGCGATAGGCATCTCCCCACTTATAAAATCATTTTCTGATTGAACAGAACGATGCTTGTTTAATCTGAATCCCAATTGAAGCAGACTAAATATAATAGCACTTAAATAACTTTAATTGGTTAGTGAAAATGAGTAATAGTGCCGTCAGCGTGCGTGAAGAATGATGGATATGATAAGGTCCATCAATGTGGATAACATCAGCAGCTGAATGGAAGAAAACCGTGAAAACATAACACTGCTGAAACTCAGGCAGTACTTGTGAAAAATGAATCAGCTGACAGTGTTTAGCAGTCATAACAAATGAGTTAAAGCCAGAGTGTGAAGCAGCTTTTGCTCATGAACTCAGGCTGGAACATTGGTCAAGTTTCCCTGATGTACAGTCGAGTATTTAAATGACAGAAAATGTTTAATCAACACATAATAAGCAATAACAGGCAGACAAAAAGAAACACTGGATTTTCTGAGTTGGCCCAATGGGAATCATCCCTGCAAACTGGCAGAAAGGTGTCACTGTCAAATTACCAAAGAAGGGCAGCACCACACTGGCATGCCTAAAATCAAAATCAGCAGACATGAACTTGAGGAGGTGGAGAGGTTTACGTTCCTCGGCAGGATCATTGGACGGGATGGACACGCAGAGACCGACATCAAGAGCCGCACTGACAAAGCAATATTCCAACAACTGCAGAATATCTGACCATCTGCCTCCATCTCAACTAACATCAAGCTTCGACCGTATGCCTCAGTCATCATCCCGATGGCACTTTATGGCTCCAAAACGCGGAAAGCATCGGTCAGGATTACCTGAAAGGTAGATGTCTTCCATCAACGCTGCCTCAGAAGAATACCGAAGGTCCGACACTTTGATCACATCACTAACAAAGAGGTGCTACAGCGAAGCACGCTGCCCAGCCTCAGCATCACCATTGCACGCTGTCACCTGAAACTTGCCGGACACATCTTCCAACAGCCGAATCCCACAGAGGATATTCCGATGGGTTCCACCTGGATACAGACAAGGCACAGGCCGGCCACGACTGACCTGGCATCGGACTTTTATCAACAGCCTCAAAGCACTCAACATCTCTTTGATGAAGCTGAAGACCTCGCCCCTGATGTGACCAATGGAGAGCCCTTGTTGCCCAATGTGAGCATTAGATATTTCTGAAATCTGTAAAATAATAAGTAACTAAAGTTGGAGTACAAATTACAGTATTTGCATCTAAACTATAGTGGAACAGAAGAAGAAAGCAGCAGTTGGCATTTTTAGCAGGACTCACGGCTGCACAGGCCACAGGTTTAAAGTCTGACCTAAAATCAAGAAAGAAGTGGATCGTTTTTTTTGGTCGTGATTCATGCTTTACTTGAATTCCTCTCCTGGCATTGACTGAACCCATAAAAATAAATGTACATGTACTTCCAATCCATGTACCCCATTAGCATGTAGGGATCAATGAATATGCAAATGCCTTCCCTTCTACCTCCACCAAACCACCTGCACAGGTGCCTCAGGTATTGATCTTTGGTGTAAAGCTTTAACATGTGCGGTGAGCCCGTGCTTTTGTTTTCGGGAAATACAAAGATTAATGTGTTTTTCAGGACAGGGCGTCCAGCTGAGTTTCAGTCCAGCAAAAGTAAAATCTGTTTTCTCTTAAGAGTCCCAAAAAACATTTCAAACACTGGTGAAAAAAATGTGATAATGAAACAAGAAAGAAGCAGTGATGCCAAACCACAGCTAAATTTAAACACCACTTAAAGCTCTGAAAAATGTCACTGTTGGGAATAACAAATAGAGTTTTGCAATGAGACCCATGTAAGAAAAGTGATCCTCACCAGAGCCAAATGTGCTCTGGGCACTCTGGCCTGAACTTTGCTTCATCGGTAACTGGTCGTCCCACTGGGACCGATCTGTTTGTTGCTCCAACGATATATTTATCAACTCCTTCTTCTCAGTGGCACTGATATCCTGAGGACGTGGAGTCTGAGGCACGAATGAATGGATAGATTATTTATTTGTCGGGGGTTGGAGATCACAGCGTGGCAGTGCGAGCTGGCATGGGTTGATATTCCCAGAGATGGAGAGACCTGCGTCTTTATATACCAGACCTCCTGATATGTTTTATTAACATGTTTGATATGGTGAACTTGATACACTGGTTGGGTGGTTTTCCAGAATAAAACAACTCACTGCTGAACTTCTGGAGAGACTCAGCTCAGCTCGCTTTAATTTAGTCCTGAGGTCAAATAGGTCAGAATCGGCTGGCTGTCCTTTCTGCTTCACTGCCTCTTTGTCTAACCAACAACAGCTCCTATTGTATGGACGTTCATGGTTTCCTGAGGATGAATCGCAGTGTGTGGAGCAGAGGCATTTTAAGAATGACTCAGTGAATCCTTTCAGCCATAAACCTTCTTCTTCTCCTCTCAACAATCCAGAGTCAGTGCTGAAAAAGTAAGGGTGAACCATCCTGGTCCAGAAGCCTGTTTTAATACATCCAACTAACACCACCATGTTCTGATGGTGGCATACACTTGTTAGGTGTCTCATTCCAAACCTGAAAGTTATATTTTGACCTCATCATGGTTCATGTGGCTTCAGCAAACTGCAGATGGCCACCAGAGATCTTTCTGGAGGGCAGAGGCTTTTATACTATTTTTTTTTAAATTATTGTCCTGAATTTGCTTGTGTGAATCTTGATGGATGTGGAGTGGCTGCATTGCTTTCTGTTTGTGTTGTGCAGTCACAGTTTTCAGCTTCCTCTCTCATCACAGACTCTTTGTGTTTCTCATTTTTTGAGTGCAGTTGGAGAACTTCATTCAGAAGAACATCAGGCGTGATGTTGCTAACATGCAGTCGCATGTTGTTCATAACCAAACAGCCACAATGCTGGCGATCGGCACAAACCTGCTCACACACACAGCGGAGCAGACGCGCAAGCTCCATGTGGTGGAAGCAAAGGTAAGGAGCCGCCGGCCTGCTGAGGGTGAACCTAAAGACCGGCTTTGGTGGGTTTATTCAGTATTTTGTCTTCTATCAGGTGCTGAACCACACGTCTCAGATGGAGATAAAGCTTCTGGAGAATTCGCTGTCCACCAACAAGCTGGAAAAGGAGCTGTTACTGCAGACTTCAGAGATCAGCCGGCTGCAAGACAAGAACAGGTGGGAAGCTTCCTTCTTCAAGAGGGAAAATTGACCATGAGCCACTTTTTCTACATACCTGAGCAGGGTTTGTCAAAGATGTAAAGATGTTTTATTTTGGGCAGCTACCTGAAATCTGATCACCTGGAACTATTTTAATGCAGCAGAAACAGCTTAACAAATTTATTAGACCACTGCCAAGTGTAAGGTTTATGCCACAGCTGCCCTAAATTAAGAGTACTGGTCATTACCAAAACCATCTTTTATGTTTCTGTACTGGTTAATCCACCAGTAACCACAAGCTCTTTAATCCAAATGATATTTTTAAGCCTAAAATATGATTATTGTTGTTATCCATGAATTTACAGTTCTCTAAAAAAAGCAGCAAAAACAGATAGTAAAGCTGACTGTTATTCTTTTGGTGAATACAGGATTAAGATGTTGCTTCTTCAGCAGATAAACATAAAAAAAGAACATGTGAGCTTCGTGCAGATGTGTGCACCCAACTCCTCGGCAGAGCCATATTTCTGTGATTTTCCCCTGAGACGGATGGATGCTGAAAACATGCTCTGCTGCAGTCTGCCCAAAGAAAAAAGATGGGAGGCTTATCAGTGAGAATATTTGAAGTAAAAGCAAGTCATCAGAGTGATGTAAATATGTCCACAGCTGTTACTGCAGCACAGCAATATTTGGAGACACAATATTTTTACCATTTTTCATTGTGAGGTGAACTTGGACCGTGCACTGTGTCATTATGGAGCATGTTTACAGTAACAGACGGTGTGTGTGACTCAGAGCGGAGCAGCAGAGTGTGCGTGATGTTTTCTCTTAGTGTAGATGTAATTCATGAAGCGTGAACATTCACCGATCAGCCTTTAAATGCTCGGTAACATTGATCACCCAGTTACCGTCATCCTAGTTTTTACTTTGACACATATGAGGGACATTTGGCAGACCGTAAAGAGTGTTGGATCTGAACAACGAACATTTGTTTGATTGTGTCTGATGAGGCGATGGAACAACTCTAAACACATGGAGGTCCAGAGTCTGCACGTGGACTACCAAAAAAAGAGCTGAAAGCATGTCAGACAGCACGGTGGAAGAGTGGTTAGCACTGCTGCCTCACTGCAACAAGGTCCTGGGTTTGATTCCACCTCAGCCTGGGACATGTTGCACGTTCTTCCAGTGTCTGCATGAAACTCCAGCTTCCTCCCACAGTCAAAAGACATGCAGGTACTGGGGTTAGGTTCACTGGTGGTTCTGAATTGCCCACAGGTGTGAGTGTGAGTGTGAATGGTTGTCTGCCTCTCTGTGTTTGCCCTGTGAAGGGCTGGCAACCTCTCCAGGGTGTACCCTGCCTCTCACCCTCTGATAGCTGGGTTGGTTGGTTGGATGGATGGATGGATGGATGGATGGAGCCCAAAAATAAGAAACTGAAGCCCTGCTGTGGGGTATTTGAATGTTCAGTGACTTACTTACAGCCTCCTAAGCTGCAGACTAAAACCAAAGCAGCTGTGTCACTGAATGTGTTATTAGTGGTTGTGTTTTAGTTTGTGTCAATAAAACTGAAGCCTTTGTGTTATGGAGCACACAACTCAGTGCAGGATTCAAATCTTGGCTCTTCTTTAAAAGTTAGAAGCAAAGACTTCTGGGAATCCTGATACCATAAAGCACCCACACACACATGTGTTTGACACCGCAGTAAAACAGCTTCCTGGATCTACACACACACACACACACACACACACACACACACACACACACACACACACACACACACACACACACACACACACACACACACACACACACATTCATGCTGCACAAACCACAGCGCTCAGAGACACCCCATCAGTCCACCTCACATTAGTGTTTCCTCGTTCATGTGCAGGTCAGCATATTGAAGTGATCAGAACCAGAAGCTGATAACGTGTTTCAGCTCCTAATGTGACCACAGTGCCACCTGCTAATGCTGAACACCGTCAGTCATCAGCTCAATGATACGGGAGGGCGGTTCACCTCTGACTCATGTCAGTGACACCTCACACAGAGGGGTTCTACAATTTATATTCATCACTGAACTGAACTGCAGGAGAATCCTCTTTAAAGTATTTGCTGTAGTGTGTTAAATGTGTCAAAGCTACCTGAAGTTTTTAATAATTATATATTCAGCTTTGTTTTTGCAAACAATGAAGCTGATTTTTCAGTAAATCAGCCGATCTAATAATGTTCCTCTAACTTTAACCTTTCAGGTTTAATGTGCTCGTTAAACCTGCAGGATTAATAATGATCCCCATCAGCCTCAGTCACACTGTATGGTTAGCATGCTAACGTGCTAATCTCTGATGTAACCACACGAAGCATTCACAGCCTCACAGTGAAGCCTCGAGCGGAGCTGATGTCACCAGCGAGGCGTTTTGCACACTAATCACAACCATAATTTACAAAATGAGTACAACAAAACGTTGTGTTCAGTAAACCTGGGAAGCCCATAAACTCAGGAAAGTGCTCATCAGCAGAGGCGTGGGGATGTTTTCCCACAGACTTGGATACAACTGGACTTCATCTGCTTTTAACTTTTCAGAACCAAATGCTTTCGTATCCAGTTTAAGCCTTTCTGTAAACCTTCAGTTTAATGGTTTGGATTCAGAAGCTGATTTGAAGCACACACAGGGAGCCGGGCTACTGTGAACTGCACTGAACTTTGGATGCATGTAAACATAAAAAATGACAACAAAATGAATGCAACTTTGAACGAGTCTTACTTACTGTAATCATGGCTGCCAGCAGATAATGTGTATTTAACATATTTTCACCACACAGGTCACTGAGGTTGTGACTTATTTGTAGAAACTTTATAGAACGAGACCAAAAGTTTCCACTGGACTCCTGCAGACCACCGCACGCTCAGGGAGTGTGAAGTGGACGTTCAGCCACTTGGCGTGTCCCACGCTGCCTTCTGGAACCCCGGCCAGGTCTTCATCGGGTTTCATTCGTTTGGCTCATACTTTGTTGACCTGATTGTGGGCTGGAGTCTATTTTCAGCAGCTCTGCTGCTGCTTCAGCTGCACAGATAACCAGAAGTGTCGTCCGATCTGGCAGCAGAAATTATTCATCTACAGCTTCTCTAAGGTCACGAAGAGATTCAGGAGTTAAACTGTTGTGCAAACCACCTGAAACACTCCTGTGTTACTGTGGCTGCTCCTCCTCTTCACTTGGATGCAATGATTGTATCATTTCCCAAGACGGCCTTTATCTTTGTATGTCCTGCTTGTTTGCATGTGTGTGTGAAGCTATTACAAGGTTAGGAAACGTGACTGAATGAGGGAAGCTGTTTCAGAAACCTTCCCGTTTGCATCTTGGCTTTGGAAGTGTGGAATCTTTCCCTGTTTGTGTAACACCAGGCCTGCAGCACTAGAAAGACAACTTTTCTCTTTGCATCTGAGAAAAAAAACACCTGCACAAAAACATGATCTCCAAAAAAATAATATTAGTGAACAGATTTTAGGAGACGTCCTCATACAGTGGGTCAGGTCTGCTGGTGGGTTCAGGCACTGGAATGTGTGCGAAACAATTATTGACCCAAAGCTGAACCGTGAGGCAAACTGTGAAACTGTGTGCAGGAGAGGATCTCTGATCTGTGAGGAAACCTCTTATTTCTGCCATCATCATACTGTTTTGTCATGTTTTTATTGGGTCTTATTTTTCCTTACTGCAACAAAATACGGAGAGCAGAGCTTAGAAAAGCAAAGGCTTGATTCAAATTTATAGATATCCCAAATTCAAATCTAAGTGCAAAGTATAAGCAAAACACACCCAGGTGAGTGTAATGAGAAGCAGGAAGTGGCCTCCCGAAGCCAACCAGGGCATGCATCAAAGCCCACCTGACAGCTCGGATTTTCAGCCCACGCATCATCCAAGAGCCTCACACCACCGCAGTTACAGTGACGGTGTGGATGCTGCGCTGCAGCGGAGCCAGCATCCCTGCAGTTACACAGTCAGATTTACCTCACACGTTCATCGTGGCGGGCAGCGCGGTGGCGCAGTGGTTAGCACTGCTGCCTCACAGATAAAATACCATCTGGAAGGCCTGGGTTCGATTCCACCTTGGCCCAGGCCTCTCCCTCTCTCTGTGTGGAGTTTGCATGTTCTCCCCGTGCTTGCGTGGGTTTCCTCCGGGTACTCCGGTTTCCTCCCACATTCCAAAAACATGCACTTACTGGGGTTAGGTTAATTGGCTACTCTAAATTGCCCATAGGTGTGAATGTGAGTGTGAAAGGTTGTTTGTCTCTCTGTGTTGGCCCTGTGACAGGCTGGCGACCTGTTCAGGGTGTACCCTGCCTCTCGCCCTATGACAGCTGGGATAGGCTCCAGCCCCCCCGCGACCCTGACCAGGATAAGCGGAAGCGAATGGATGGATGGATGGATGGGTTCATCGTGGCATTTTCATGATATGTTTGAAGCATAGTGAGAATGTCTCTAGTTGAAACTGAAAGGATGTGGAGAACACTGTAATCTCCTCCTCCATCATCGCTGAGCGTTCATGTTTGAATGATGGCTGACAAAGGAAAACGGCGGCTGCTGTTTTTGTGTCTGCTTTGTTGTGTTTTCCTTTTTGTTGCTTTGTTTTGCACTTTAACACATTTTCTTTGTTCTCTTTCAGTCGTTTGGAGAGTAAAGTTCAGATGCTGGAGTCTCAGCAGCAAGGCGAGCTGGAGGACATGAGACAGGAGAAGAACAGACTTCAGGTTAGGAGATGTTTGCTGGTAATGCCCTCCCCCACCGAAGCCATCATCAGAGCCATTTTTAAGTTCACTGAATCAAATCTCAGCAGATGTCTGCAGATGGTCTATCTGACATTTACAAGCTCAGCTTATTAGCTTAAACTCAGAGACGTCAAGCCTGATGTGATAAATGTAAATGATAGTTTTAAGCATGCAGATGATTTTATAGGTTTCAGTGGGCTCAGCAGGGGACAGAAACTAGAAATCTGTTGTGAAACTGATGTTAAGTGGAATAAATAAATAATGAAAAGTAAAAGATTGTTATGTGTTGTATTTGTTGTGATTTTTGCTGCCCTGTTGCTTCGGTCTCTGATGGAAAAGAGATTTTAATCTCAATGAGACTTTGACCTGATTAAATAAAGGCTGCGTTAAAAATAAATGTTCATGTTGCAGAGGGGGGGCAGCGCAGTGGCATGGTGGTTAGCACTGCTGCCTCACAGCTAGAATGACAGCTAGAAGGTCTGGGTTTGATTCCACCTTGACCTCTCTGTGTGGAGTTTGCATGTTCTCCCTGTGTCTGTGTGGGTTTCCTCCCACAGTCCAAAGACATGCAGTTAGTGGGGTTAGGTTAACTGGTGATTGGTGTGAATGGTTGGCTGTCTCTCTGTGTTGGCCCTGTGACAGGCTAGCGACCTGTCCAGGTGTACTTTGCCTCTCACCCAGTGTCAGCTGGGATGGGCTCCAGCTCCTGATAGCTGGACAGGATAAGCGGATGGATGGATGGATGGATGGATGGATGGATGGATGGATGGATGGATGGATGTTACAAAGGGATTAAAGTGCAGTGGAACTGTTTTCTGTCTCAGTCCATCATCAGGACTCAGATGGCATCCATCGAGTCTTTGGAGAGGCAGCTGAGAGTTGCCAGCAGCAACAACACGGCCCTGCAGAGACAGCAGACTCAGCTGATGGAGTCTGTCCACACGCTCATTAACATGGTGGCTACTACTACAGGTACACACGCAGACATGTAGCATTTTTTGGACAGTACATTCATATTCATATTTATGGAAACGTCTTTGCTGCAGCAGCACCTCCCAGGAGCCAGGTGTGGAGGGACTGTGCGGATGCTTACAGGGCCGGTCACTCTGTGAGCGGCCTCTATCACATCTACATCGGCAACAGGACTGAACCTGTGCAGGTAACGAGCGCCTCAGACAGACAGTGAACTCCTAACAGCTGAAGTCACACAGTGTGTGCAGGTGGATGTTTACTCAGGACCAATGAGAGAGAAACCACTTCAGTTATTTGTGGTTGGAGCTTAAAGCGTTCAAACAGCTGCTGTCAGTTCAGAGCCGGGTTCCTGCTGCAGGGAAATGAGGGGCTCACAGCTGAACTCACACTCATGATTGTGTATTTATATTCTGACAAAATAAGTAATATTGTTTGTTTACTGCATACTGTAGCAATAGTAATGAGGTTTACTGTGACTTTCTGCAGGTATATACCCAAATAAAAACAAAACACGTCCCTAAAGAAGTGCAGTGTCGCTCTGACGCAGCAGGTCAAAATCCATTTTTGTGGATTTTAAAATGCTCATTTGCAGTCGGTGGTGCAGCGATTGGTTTGAATCTAAGAAAAACAGTTTTAGGTTGATTTTATATTTGAGTGGAAAGAGCGTCAGTAACTTCTGTTTCTCCTCCTGAAGGTGTACTGTGACATGGAGACGAGTGGTGGAGGCTGGACAGTCTTCCAGAGACGGTTTAATGGCAGCGTGGACTTCCAGAGGAGCTGGAGGGAATACAGAACGGTCCGTTTGTCTGACAGTGAGAAGGATTCATCCAAGTTTAAAGTGTGAAGTACGACGGTCTCGTGATTCTCCCTGCAGGGTTTCGGGGACGTGTCGGGGGAGCACTGGCTGGGTAATGAAGTTTTGTACCTGCTGACCAGTCAGGGCATCTACTCTATGAGGGTGGAGCTGATGGACTGGGAAGGAAACTCCGCCCACTCCCAGTACGACCGATTTATTCTGACCAGTGAGCGACAGCAGTACAGGTAACAGCTACAGCTGCAGTACATCACTGCTGTTGCTGAAGCACACTCAGATTTTACAAAGCAATACATGATCAGTCAGTGATTATTGACTGATCGATAATGGAAACCACTTATAACTGCTGCTTATAGGCCTGTATGATATGAATATGCATACTTGTGTAATGTAACTCTGCTGTTTAGGACTGCAGCTGTCTGTTTACGGCTGATTCATTAATGAAACTGTTCAGGACACTCACAGATTCCTGAGGAAATATTCTCAGGGAATATGATGCTGCAGAATTTGGAATTTCTGTGGAAAAATCACTTAGAGAATTCATCAGTGATGAAAATTATTGTTAATCTGATGAAAACTGACTTGGCTGGGTGCAGGGGGACCATGTTTGGCATGCTTCGGTGAATGATGGCCTCCTCCTTGACTGTGTCATAGATAATAACCTAAATGGTTTGCACACAGCTGTATATAAATTCCACACAGGACCAACACACTTGGCCCGGCCCGCCGGACCAAGTGTGGGACGAGTACGAGGATTAACCGCCATAACTGTAGCGCTCAGACTGTCTCCCCTCCCTCAGGCTGTATCTGAGAGGTTACAGCGGGACAGCAGGAAGGCAGAGCAGCCTCACCAACCACGGCACCGGCTTCAGCACCCGAGACAAGGACAACGACAACTGTGAACACTGCAAATGTGCCATGATGCTCACTGGAGGTCTGCTTTTCCTTTTTGTCTGCAGTTTAAAGCAAAAAAAAAAAAGAAAGAAATATGATTCTGTTTGGAAATATTCAGTTGAGTAGAGATGCTAATAAATACATTCACAGTGTATCTGCACACCTACAGGAGCTGCGTGGCCATGAAGCTGGAGACTTTCACACACTCACACAGTCTCACCCTTTATGTGGTTCCTGAATAATAATATGACTTACAGCTGATGGTGGAGCCATGTCTGAATTCACTGAGCTCCATTATACTACAGACGTTCGTAAAGGCACAGACAGGTGTTTGATTTTATGCACCTGCAGCAACGGGACTGAAAAACACCTGTATTCAAAGATGAATTCATACCCATGTGGTTTATGCTCTCACACTGCACATACAGTGCCTTGCAAAAGTATTGTAACACTATATATATATAGTGTTACAGTGTTTGCAGTGCTTTGCTGTTT
The DNA here is from genome assembly GCF_007364275.1 of Archocentrus centrarchus. Lineage (NCBI taxonomy): Eukaryota > Metazoa > Chordata > Actinopteri > Cichliformes > Cichlidae > Archocentrus > Archocentrus centrarchus. The sequence continues at coordinate 76,635 of NW_022060291.1, forward strand.
GCAGGTCAAAATTAGGCTTCAAAGTTCTGGTCTTTCAAACATCCGTCACCTTCGGTGCCCTTCACCTCACGCCAAGACAGACAGGGCTGCGAATCGTTCCAGCAAAAAGCTCGAGTCCTGAGAGGAAAACACGCCAGTGTCACCACTAAATGAGTCATTTCAAATCACAGCAGTTTACTGAGAAGGTAAAGTGAAGCAGAGACACAGAACACACAAATGTACGCAGCTGCAGTTTTCCCTCAAGGACAAATTTATGAACGTGACCCCCAAATTTGGCAGTGAGACAAACTTTATTTAAAAAATAGAGTTCAAGAAGTAAAGTATCATTTTTGGACACGTGTCACATATTTAAAAAACTGACAGGAAATAGATCGCACCGCTCTTTATTAAACAACGTTCATGCTTGTTGAATATTTCTAATTGTTTGCATGTTTAGAGCATCCATAACTGTAAATGTGAATGAAGTCTAATCAGGTGTAAATCCCATAAATGTGTGCTGTTTGCGTCTGCTCAGGAGGAAACTCCACAGCTCACAGATCTGTGGGATCATTTCAGAAGGATTTTCTCAGGTTTAAAAACTAAACCTGCAGCTGCTGTAGATTCAGAAGCACTGACTTTGTGTCAGAGATGGCTGGAGCCGCCGTGACATCCTTCCTATTGATCCCTTTTCAGGAAACTTTCCGTCTTCATTACATTTAAAAAGGGGAAGTTATAAATAAATTCACCGTCTTACAGCTGCTGTGAACTTTATTGGTCTCTATTAGCTATAATAGAGACAGGTGATGAGCATGCTTTGTGATGATTTAACATTGCACTCCTGGAGCAGAGCTGCCACTGGAGGCAGTTTTTCAGCCGTCTCTTCAAAGTGTGCTTCAACTTGAAGTCGTATGAATGAAACTGCAGGCATCGCAGTCTGTTTGTTATATTATTGGATTGTTATTATTATGAACTTAGTATCATCTCTCACTCCCTCTTACCTCCATCAGGTTGGTGGTTTGATGCCTGCGGTTTCTCCAACCTGAACGGTGTGTACTACACCATCGGCCACAACATCAGGAAGCTTAACGGCATCAAGTGGCACCACTTCAAAGGTCCCAGCTATTCCCTGCGCGCCACCTCCATGATGGTACGACCCTACGACTTCTAACGGCACCCCTCCGCCTCCACCCATGACCTCTGACAACAAAGCTTAAAAACCACGCTGGTACGGCCCTTCAGCTCCTCCAAAATGCCTTCCTGATGGCTTCTACCTTCAGCACCATGATGGTGCAGCCCTAGAACACCTGTTGGATCTAAAATGGTTCAGCCCTGAACTTCGGAAATCCTTGACTCTAAAGTTGGTTAAAGCCGTGTGACTCGTAATGAGGTGAATGAGGGTGGATCCTGTGAAAAAATAGGCTTGTTTGAAATGTGATTGTCATTAAATCAGGTGATAATGGCACACAGTTTCAGACAGTCTGTCCTGGAAGCCACGTGGCTGAGACGTGGGTGGGATTGCTGCTTTTGGGTTGGAACAGGTACAGACAGGTAGCAGACATGGCAGCTTCACGGTACTTTCCTGTATGACCTCTGCAGCTCACCTGGTAGAGCATGCATCACTTTTACTAAAGGTGGAGCCGTTACCACAGGAGCCCCTCTTCCTCCCAGGATCTTTGCTGTATGTAACACCCCACCCACCCCCCACCGTCACTACCTAATAAAGACTAAAAATAGGAGTACAATCTGAATACCTCTGTGGTTAGCACAAAGGTATCCACCTACTGTCTTAATAGGGGATTCTTCTGATACCTGTTTTCCATCAAGGCCACTGCCCAATCCAGATCCGGCTCACAAAACTGGAACAGCTGATGTCAGTGGCTGTGGGTGATGCTGCTGTAAGAAACTGGCAGATGCAGCCCACAGATTCTGCCTGCTGTAGCATCTTCCCGTGGACCCCGACCTCTGCTCCTCAGCTCTGTTGACCTTAGGGCCGGTCCTCAGGGCAGAACTGGCTCTGCACCACATCAGTGGAGATGATTCTTGGTCTTTGGTGAACATTTTGACATGAATGATTTCCTTACAGATATCTTTAGATACATGTTGCAACATGTTAGCCAATGAATCAATCAGACCTCTCACAGCCTTTATTAACAGCTGTCAAAAGACTGCAGACGCTGATGCAGACGCTGATGCAGACGCTGCGGAGCGCTTCATACAGGGCAGCAGGTGATGCAGAACCCACTGATGTGTGCTGTGATTCTGAAACCTCGCTGTTTGTGTTTTGGCTCCTGCCATGCTGGGGTCCCTGAGCCAGCGGTGACCATATTTGGATGACAGCACGCAGTGCTAAGTTATCAATTCCTGGAAAGCTTCGTGAGAAGCTGCATCTCACAGACTCCTGCTCATTTGTTACACACTAGTGAAATACTAGAACCAACTTCTTGGAGGGTCTGCACTGCACAGCGTGCCATGTTATCAGTGTAATCATATTAAAAATGCTCCAAAAGGGAAATAGAGGCCAAACGTGGTGCAGTGGTGCAGTTCAGTGACTCTAATTAGCAGCTGCAGCTGTCCTAACTTTAAGCCTCAAAGTAATAAAACAGGTGAGTTATTATGAGGTAAAATACCTCTGTGAGCTTGTCCTGGACCCCTGTGATGCTCTGTGAGGATTTCTATGTTAATATAAGAAGGCAGGAGGCAGAGCTGAGTGTCTCACAAGGACGGTGGAGTTTGAAAGAGGAACTCTAGAATACATTAATGTCTTTACTCGGCCACTGCTTTCACAAATTTATCAACAATTTTGTAAAAATTGAAGGTAAAACTGGTGTGACTGCCAGAAAATGAATCAGATCAAACTGATGAAGAGTTCATTGATCTGATTGGCCGGAACAACATCAGGAGCATCAACAGATGATGTCCAGCAGGTGGAGGTGAGCTCCTCCTCCTCCTTTGGCTGGTGTTGATGCACAGTGGTGGACAGGTCATCCTGGAGAGACTGGACACCATTTCTGGAGATCAGCACATCTCAGACTTACTGAGTACCCTGCTGATCGAAGCTTCTGCATCATCAGTAGAAAATGATGGCTGAGACATGCAGCTGCAGAGACACTGAACATACTGGTTTTTGTTATTATTCAAGAAATAATTGCAAGCAGACTGAGTTTTTTCATGAATAAGTAACCACATGCTTGCATATGTCAACACTTAGAGAGCAGACAAGTGGAAGGGAGGAACCAGCAAAGGAAGCAGATCCACCTTTTTCTGCTCTTTGGTTTTGGACGATGAGCAAAAAGAAAATGAAGAATAAACCAGTGATTAACTGAACTCTGAAATGTTGCTATAATTATCTTCCTAATCCAAACATGGTGATTTTCTTGTCTCTTGTTGGACTCTGCTCTTCATTATGGTACAGAAACAATATTCCCACGGCTCTCATACAAGCAATAAATGACTTACTGGATATTATTTTATCATTCAGAGTTTGGGTTGTTATTTTTTTCTGTCTCATGAAGGTGTCCTTAAACTGCGGGCCCCCTGCTGGGACATAGAGCTCCTGCCGCTGTGTGTGTGTGTGTGTGTGTGTGTGTGTGTGTGTGTGTGTGTGTGTGTGTGTGTGTGTGTGGTCAGGAGATAATATGCAGTGAAAATAAGGCTTGATTAAAATGTAGCTGCCTAAACTACAGTGTGTTTGTTCCACTTTGTGTTAAAATGCAGTAAAACCATCATATATATTAACACATGGATAATGTCTCTGTAGAACAAGCTGTAATTGTGTCTGCTCAGTGATGATGTGCTAATGCAACAGCTACTATCCTGCCAAAGTAAACATGCTGGATTCTCATATTCATAACTCTGATGATGTTCAGACTTTTGCACATGCAGTAAAAGCTGTTCGAAATGTATCAGATCCAAGTCCAGCATGAGCAGCACAGACACAGCTCAGAGATTCAGCACAGGACTATAAATCAGGCTGAAACTGGAATCAAATCCTTTATGTTGGAAAATACACAAATATGAATGTTTTGATGTTATCATGTTGACATTTATATAATTAAAATCCAACTTGGAATCATTTTTTAATAATTGAAAGAAAGAAAGTTGTAAGGGTGTGGGAGCATGAACATTTTTTGGGGGGGGGGGGTGTAATGCGTCCAGCAGATCGTGCAGATACTCCACACAGTCTGGGCAAGTTTTACAAGAAACATGAAACTGCCAGAGAATCACTGAGAATCACGGAGGTGTGTGTGTGTGTGTGTGTGTGTGTGTGTGTGTGTGTGTGTGTGTGTGTGTGTGTGTGTGTGTGTGTGTGTGTGTGTGTGTGTGTGTGTGTGTGTGTGTGTGTGAAAAACTGATCCCCATTTCTTTAGTATCTCAAACTTTCAGCCAATGATTCTAACATACATAAAAATAAGATACATTAAACATGCTTTTTAAACATTTTAGTATTTCACACAAACTTCAAAAATCTGAGGATTCATTAAACTCAGTCGATGTTTGAGGCACTCAGTGAGATGCTCACCTGATCCCCACCCAGCAAAGAAGAGCAAAGAAACAAAACACACCAAAAAAACAAACTTTGTTGAGCTGTTTTTTTTTTTATTATTATTATTTAAATGCAGTTAAGATCAAATCAGTGAGAAGAGTAGTAGGTGTTTTCAGTGACTATTAATTACACTCATAGTTCAAAAATGTTCTTCAGAAGAGAAAAAGAGTCAAAAACAGCAACATATGTAAAACACGTGTTAGTGCATATTTCACTGGAGGGACCATAAACTTACATTTAAGCTCTCAGCAGCACTAATCAGTGTGGCCCATCCAGTTTATTAACATGGAAAAGTTCATTACCCTGACCTGCCCTTCTTGAAGGGGAAGGTGGTAAATGGACTAGTTCTTATACTTATACAACATGTTTACCCCATTCACACCAGCACTTCCATGATTAATTAAGCTAAGTGCTTTTATTATCTAACATTTACAGAAAGCTTGCGTTGAGAGCAACTTCAGGTTCAGTATCTTGCCCAAGGATACATTGGCATACAGCTTGGAGTAGCCAGGAATCGAACTGTTGACCTTCCAGTCAGAGCTACAGTTTTATATGTCCAGTTTTATATGTGAAAACTATAAAATTCTTTGCAGGTTTTAAAGTCAAAGTCTCCTTATTAAGATGCACTTCATGGAGGTGGAGGTGAGGGCAGGTGGGGTGTGAGGTCTGTGTTACAGTGTTTGGTACAGCATGATGTGCTGAGGTTCATTCAACATCCTGCAAACATTTCACTTTTTCAGGGTTAAACTTGATTGTTTTTAATGTACTGCGCATGTGCAGCCATGTGTTGCGATGTCAGACAGTCTGCAGTATTTTTACAATAAAGTATGATTTTACAAACTGTTTCACTCTGACATGTTTCTCTTTCTCCTAAAACCATAATGAGAGCAAATTATATTTTCACTAAATACTTGTGCTCTTGCATTTTGTCATTTTATATATATATATATATATATATATATATATATATATATATATATTAGGGGTGGGACTTTAACGCGTTAATTTCGATTAATTAATTACGGGGAAATTAACGCGTTAAAAATTTTAACGCATTTTAATCGCACTTTGCACCGTGGAACGTTTCTCAGTGCACGAGTTCCCGGCATACAGATTATATCGACGTACAATGTCCAAATTAGGGGCCACATCCTGCGAAGGACCCGGCCCACGTCTTTCGTAGCCCACGAACACCACAAAGGCCGGAAGTGAGCAGCTAGCCTTCATATCAGCTGCCGTCACCTCTGCGTAGCTCATGTCGCCTAGCAACCGTGAGTGCGAAGCACAGCTGTGTAAAAACAGCTGTTAAACGGAGAACGAACTTTTTCTCCTTTTTGTGGTTTAATTTTAAGTCTTTAATTCAAAATAAGCTGTTAAAACAAGCATAACACATTTCAACATCAAGGAATACAGCTGAGAGAATGATTAATTTCCAACTATAACAAGTGAGACATTAATGTTGAATAAAACTATCCAGTTATGATGCTTAACTTTAATTTCAGGAGTTTATCACAGGAGCACTTCCACCCTTCATTGGTCTGTGTAGTAGACTGGTGGGAAAATAAACAACATTTTGAAGTTTAAGCTTATGTATATTGATTCATTCATCAACCAAACTTAAATTAATATTTATCATGTCAAATATTGAAATGCGATTAAAATGCGATTAATTTCGATTAATGAATTACAAAGCTTGTAATTAATTCGATTAATTTTTTTAATCGAGTCCCACCCCTAATATATATATATATATATATATATATATATATATATATATATATATATATATGTGTATAAATATTAATATAAATATGATACTAGCCAGTGGCGCAAAAAGGGGGTATGCACTATATGCAATGCATAGGGGCGCCGCACAAGAGGGGGGGTGCCAAAACGATGTGGGAAACTATTTCTGTAGTTGCATTTTCTGTATTTAACAGCTGTGTCTATGACATGATCAATAACAGAGGCGCGGCGCTGATTAGGCGCCCCTGCGCTCCTTCACCTCCCGTCCTCCTGTCCCCAAGACAGTCGTAAGTTATGTCATAGAAGTCTTGTATTTTATAAGTCCATGAATAAGTGATCTGCACACATGAACACAGTAAATGTTGAGAGGATGCGGATGGTGTGTGTGTGTGTGCACGCGCGCAGTGTTCAGCTAGCGCTGGTCTGAGACGCCCTTTAGTCGGGCTGAGGATTTCACCTTCACTTTCGGAGCTCTGCTGTCTCTGCATTTAGCAAACAGGAGCCCCGCGGACTCCTCACCGGCTAGATCGCTGCTTTTATCGCTGCTTGCGCCTGAATTATTTCACTGCAATTTACAATCTACCACAGCAGGGAAAGTTCACAATGTGCACGTTTGATGTCCCTAAGGTGATGCACGCACTTGATTTCGCGGCTACAGAAATCGAAATGACACCCAGCATGAATGAGGAGAAGTAAGAAGAAAAACGAAGATCAAATGAAAATTTCAGGCATGATTTAACAGGAGTGGATCATCGCTGACAAGTTTTTTCCACGCCTCCACTGTCTGTGTGGTTTTACTCTCTGTGCAGAGAATGTCAGCTGTTATTTTTTTCCTTACATCAGCTGTAGCCACCAGAACGATCACTATAATCACAATCTGGTGGTAATCACACTATTGTGGTTTGGTTTGGTTTGTGCGATTGTTTGGTGCCGTTTCCTTCACTTTCTATGAACTGACAGATTTCCTGAGGCAGCTCATCGCACCTGTGTCACTGTAAAAAGTGCTGACTGATGTTTTATCCGCTGATCACTGATCAGTTGGCAATACGCAAAACTGGTGCACAGTTCTTGGCCTGCCGGCAGCTGTTGCAATGAGTGGGATTTGTAGTATAAGTGGTGGGAGCACATTTACCCACTGGCTATTAATAATAGCTATATGAAATCATCTTGCTGGCCGTATAAAATTAGATCGTGGGCCGGAAGTAGCCCACAGGCCTTGAGTCTGACACATGTGACATAGAGAAAAACTGCAGTACGGAAGTTAAAATGTGCAGATGAAATTTCTGGCTAGGGTTGGGGGGGGGGGGGGGGGGGGGGGGGGGGGGCGCCTAAAAATGTGTCCGCATACACCTCAGAAATTATATAGCTGCGCCCCTGATACTAGCTGTTGTGCACCACGGGTGTGCGCTTCTTTGGGCTTGTTCTGGTTTCCAATGTAGATTTCTATTCAGCGTTGCTCTGCCTCCCTCTTGTGTTCGGACTGCGTTACTACAACATGTCTACTGTAGGCAAACAGCTGCGCAACGCTTACCATCACCACACAAAAATACAGTGTGTTACAGTGAAGGTACACGTCTTCAAACTGTAACAATATCCTGAAACAGGACCACACAACTGGAAGATAACAGAGGCTCAAGGCGTTACCTGAACACAGCTGTAGGGTTTGGAGACAGAAATATAAAAGAAAGATTCACTGTCTTTCCGCCACCTGTCATCCTCTCATTTTCTTCATTTATCAGCTTTTCCCTGAAAGTTACACGTCTACCATCAAATTTCATGAATTTTCTTTTATAATGATGGACCAGGTATAATCTCTTAGCTGTAGTAGTAAAACTAAGTGGGAAATTCACGCTGAGAGATAATTTAGCTGGAATTTTGAATTCGAGAGAAGAGAAAAAAATACTCAGGCCACATTTTTCATAAAAAATAATAATTATTCCTACGAATATGCAGCTCTCAGCCGTCACTCTGTCTGGTGTGAGCTCAGCTGCTGTCTGATTCGCGTTTCCTCGCCCTAAGTGTGTCCCTCCGCGGCCCCCGCAGAGTCGTTTCCGGGCGCAGCTGCGGTGTGTTAGCGCTTTCTGTGAAGGTCGTGAGTCCAACCTGTGAGTTCCTTTCAGACCCGAAGCCTTTTATACCTGTACGCTGAATTTGGGGTATAATACGTTGCTTTTTCAGATGCATACAGTGTTCCGGGTTATTAGAGTTTCTCGTATTTTCGCTGCTTTCTGCTTTTGTCACGGGCCGTTAGCTGTCACCGGCTAAGCTAAAGCTAGCCCGTCGCGCCAGCACTAAAGATGTTATTCTTACTAACTGTAGTCAAAAGTATATTTACGGTTGTTTGTACAGGCTGTGCTGCTGTCACCGCACCGGGAGATGCAGATTGTGTTAGCTAACGTGGCTTTGACCCTGCGCCGCGGCTGGTGGCGTGAAACCGGCTTTACTTCCGTCAATGATCCGGATCGGCCCGCTGGTGTCTCCGATAATACCCGCAGATGTTAAAATGAGTGTAAAATTAGTGTAAAACAGGGCCCATGTCCCAGGCGATGGTGGTAGAGCCACGCAGAGGTCACGCGTGACTCTGCGGCCGTGTGTAATGGCGATCCGCCGCCGCGCACACACTCGTTTCAATCAGCGTGTTTTTGGTATGTTATTGTCCAGCTGGATCCTTCCTGTGCTTGGAAATTGGTTCAGGAGAAGTTGGGGTTCATTTAGAGATGACCGACGTTAACGTGACCCGTGTGCGGCGGTCACCCTGAAACTTTACCTGCGTTTACGCATGAACGGATACCGGAGACACATGAGCCGGAGACACGGCGACCACACGGTCCCGAGTTCAAACCTGCACCAGAAAAGATAAAGTTCAGCTTCCAGCTAACTCATAATCTTCTAAACCACGTTTATATATATTTAAATTTACCAGATTCAGTATGTGCAGATTTTATGTTTCAGTGACCACTGAAATTAAAGTTAATTTAGAAAACGATGCAGATTACCTGCCCAGGTAAGTGTCCGCATGCATTTCAAGATGACTGCTGAGTTGGAGGGCTTGCTTCTTGAAGGAGTTTGCAGGAAACGATCAGTTTTCCTTTTATGTGGAAAAGAGAGGCTGAAACCTTCCTAAAACCTTAAGGACTGGTATAAAGTAGGTTTAATGTACTCAAGTACAAAATATATTTTTATCAAATGTGAACAGAAAAGGAAAATACATTGATTTCTGTTAATTAAGGTAATGCAGACTCAAAAACCCTGACACTTTTACAGATTGTAATGCCTACAGCTGAAACTATCAGCTGGTTCATTTTATCATTTAACAAGCTGATAAATCACTGATTTTGACAATTGTGTCAATTTTAGAAAAGGTGTCATATGGAAGATATTTGCAGATTTCAGCTCCTCAGATAAGATTTGCAGCCTCGAGTTGTCATTATTCCTCAGCAGGGTTTCTGCAGGTCTTTAGGAGTTTGTAAGAAATATGAGTTTCCTGAATCTTAAAAATGGATTTAATTATGACAGTTTGTTTTATACAGTTGCATTACCTTCTGGATCTGTTAGCCCAGTCAGCCCAGTGAGATCAGAGCAGACGGTGGGATCAATCAGGGGCTCATTGAGTCTCACTGCTTTTAAAAATCAAGTTTCTCTCAAAAAGTACTGAGTAGTGCAGTGCATACAAAGTGTACGATTTTTGATACTTTGTCATGACTTTGCTTCACCTTTGACCCCCTTGCTGAGCATGCAGCTGCAGCAGAGGATTGTGGGTCATGGTGGCTAGTAAAGCATGCTGGTGTGCATACTTCAAAATGAATCCAAGTACACAGGGGTTCGTGGTATTTTTAGTGAATAAGTTTATGTATGTTCAAATACGAACGTACATTAACTTATTCATTTATTCTCTGTTCATGTTTTCTCTCATACTCCCCTCCATAATCACTCTGCTGTCCAGTAATAATGCAGCTTTTATTCTCTATTGAAGCTGCCCTGGTGACATTGGTAAAGCAGGGCTGCTGTAAAATAATGTGCATCTTTTTTATGAACTACAGCCAACTTTTACCAAAACACAAAACATATGGCAAGCTTCACTCTGTTAATCAGACCAGTGTGCAGGTCAGTGTATTGTTCAGATTAGGCAGTTAAATAACTATTTTAAACACTTTAAGGTTGAGGAGAAATCATGCAGGTTAATTTCTGACTGTTTTTACTGGCAGCCTGGTCGTGCTGTTACAGGTGCTTTAAGTTCCCACGTTTTCCCTCGTTAACACTCGATTTTCTGCGTCTTTCCTCTGCAGGTGATCATCATGTCTCTGCCAAAGCCAGTAATGAGGGGGCTGCTTGCAAAGCGTCTGAGGTTTCACCTGCCCATTGCTTTCACTCTGGCTTTGACAGCTGCCATTGCATTCAAGGTGAGAGGATGACACGCCCCCCCCTGCAGGCTAAACTCTGAAGGTGACATTAAGACACGAAGGAACACTTCAAAGTGTCCTGTCTGTCTCTGGATCTGCTCACAGGGCAGCAGACAGCTGAAAGGAGTATCGGCTCCTCTGAGATCATTTTTTCTCTGTCAGACAGTTGTCTGAATTTTATTTACTACTCAAACTGTTCATTTCAGTTCTCATAAAACCAATTTAAGAAGTGATAAATTGTTAGATTGTGTAGCAGTAGATTCGCTTAAAGGCTGGAAATATTTGAAGTTATCAAATAAATACAGCGATATGATTTATCATTGTGACCCCTCTTATACCACTGCATGATGAGTAGCCTACTTTTACTTACAGTAAGTTACAGATAATCTAAACACATTTAAAACAGCAGACATGGGCTAAAGAGGTGGAATACTAAAAAGAAGAAGAAAACAATATTGTGATGTCACAAATAAAAACATAAATAAAAGCAAACGTTGAGACTGAGTCTGGTTTAAAAAACCGAAGAATAAAAGTCAGTTTCCCAAACATGGATAAAGCTTAGTGCTGAGTCCTTGTTAAGTATGTTCAGTGTTGATGAGATCCTTGTTCCAGCTGGGGTTTGAAGCTCACTGCTAACATTTTCGCTGCAGTACACGGTGACAGAGCCCCGGAAACGGGCCTACGCCGACTTCTACAAGCAGTACGATGCCGTCAAAGACTTCAACGCCATGAGGGAAGCCGGGGTCTTTGAGAGCGTGCAGCCCACTGGGAAGTAAACCTGAGGTGAGGGCTTCATCACCAGGCTTTAGTGGACCACAGTAACATTTAGGAAGCAAAGTTCATGGTTACTGTCATTTCAAACTTCAGTATCATCTGACATGAGCACTAATATTCTGCATTTGATAGAGGTCATGGAAACAGTCAGTTACATCCTGGATATTTAAGATTAAGCCCCAACGTTTTCTGTTATGTGAGATATGCAGATGATATTCCGGATTCAGGAGTTTTTATTGGAAATTTTTTATTTTTTTTTACTGCAATTTATGACTTTTTTTTTTTTTTTAGTCATGTTTATGGGCGGCCACCAGCTTGTGTCACTGAGGGAAGAAAAGCTGACATGAGAAATGAGACACACCTGGATTTAAACATTATAAAATGTAATCAGGTTATTTGGTATGCAAAGATTGTAACAAGCATCTTTTCAGGAAAGCTGTTGAAGCCTGTCTGTTGGAAAGCATCGTCACTGGGCTGTGACAGCTCTCCATGATGCAGTTTCTACCCTGTTTCTCATTTTGACAGAATAAATAAGAATAGTTTAAAAAGGATCTTTTTTCTGATCCTAATTGAATCCTGAATGAAAATTAAACTCCATTATTGTGATGTATTCCAGTTCACTGTGTTTTCATCAGACCAGCATGCTTTAGTGTAAGCCAAGACAAGTTTATTTATAAAGCACTTTAAAAGCCACTGCCCAAAGTGCTGAACATAAAACACATCAGGACAAGAGAAAAATAAAATTTACAAAGGTAAAAAATGGATAATTTATCCTAACAATAAATCAATAAAATAATACACACAAATAAAACCAATGATAAAAGCATAATTTTATCCTAGAAATAAATAAATTAAAATTTTCAGTAGACAGTCGCTCATATTAATCAAAGGCCAAACGAAACAAGTGGGTCTTAAGAGACTTAAACTTGGCCAATGAAAAGGCCTGTTTATTGTCTAATGGAAAAGCGTTCCAGAGTTTAGGAGCTGCCACAGCAGAGGCTCTATCGCCTCTGAGCCTCCGCTGTGTCCTCGGCACATCCAGGTACAGCCAATCAGCTGATCTGAGTGACCGGGAAGGAGTATGTAAGTGCAGCAACTCAGAAAGATAAGGCGGGGGGCAAGGCCATGAAGTGACTTAAAAACAAATAAAAGGATTTTAAAATGAACTCTAAAAAAACACGGGCAGCCAGTGCAGTGAGGGTATAACAGGGGTAATATGCTCTCTGTCGCGATCCCGTCAATAACCGCGCAGCAGCATTTTGAACCAGTTGCAGACGGGCTAGAGCAGACTGGCTAACACCAGCATATAAAGCATTGCAGTAATCCAGTCTAGTGGTAATAAAAGCATGGATCACTACTTCAAAATGCGTCTTCGATAGTCTATTTTTTTATTTTCGCCAGCTGCCTCAAATGAAAGAAGCTAGATCTCACCACTGCACTGATCTGATCCTCCAATTTAAAATTCTTGTCCATAATAAAACCCAAATTTGTGACAGGTGGCTTTACATATTGTGATAATGAACCCACGTCCACGGGGGAAGATCCACCCGGGACGCTAGGGCCAAAGACAATCACCTCTGTCTTTTCATTAAAATTCAAGAAATTTAAAGCCATCCATGCTTTAGTATCATCAAGACACTCAATCAGGGTCTGTATAGAGTTGGCTTCCTTGTGTTTCAAAGGCATAGAAATCTGAGTATCATCAGCATAGAAATGGAAAGCAATTTTATGCTTTCTGAGAATGGTTCAGAGGGGGAGCAGATACAGAGGTCCCACAATTGAACCCTGTGGTACTCCACACGTTAACGGAACAGAGGATGATTCAAACCAGGGTTATAATAGTTTTGGATTTTACATTAGAGTTAAGTTTTAGTTAGTTTTTACTTTTTTTTCTCTAATTCAGTTAGTTTTAATTAGTTTTCAGAGTGGTTTTGCTCGTTTTTATTAGTTTTTATTTTTGGTTTCATGCTTAGTTTCAGTTAGTTTCAGTATTAGTTTTAGTATTTTCATACCTAATCAGGTGCAAGATTCAAGGCGCAAAAGTGACTATTGTGTAATGAAAACTTGACAAAAGATACAGTTTAAAGAAATATATTCAACAACCAACTGTTCACAAGACATGCTAAATTTGTGTAATATTAAGGACACACATGAACATCAACAGGGAGAAACAAAGAAAAACATGAACTCCCAAACTCAATAAATTCTACAATAAACTCCACAATAAAGTTCAGCATCAGTGCAGCAGATTAATAACGCCTACATGTGGTGTTAAACAAAAACAAACTCTTTGAAGGAGTCAAAGGTCAAATCCATCTGCATCCTGATGTTCTCACCACCTGAAGCTGCTTCTGTTTTGGAGCTAGCTTGGTTAGATGCTCGCTAATTAAACCTGCAGGGTCTTTGCGGCCTCTGTACATAACCTACGGAAGTGTCCGACCTCATGTCCGCATTTATGCTTGTGTAGCTGGATTGTGTGTGTTATTACCTTGTGGTCGTGTGCAGGTGTTTGTACTCAAAGAACCTCCATACGGGACTCTGCCGCTTTCTCGGCAGACCGCAGCCATTACTTTGCAGACCAGCGCGGTGAGCGCACGCACATGCGCACTCACACAGCTGTCCTGTGGCGCTCCCAGCTTAAACTCGGAGAGCGGAAACAATGATTTCATATCAATCCACAAGGCTTAAAAAAAAAAAAAAACAAGTAAATGAAAGTCAGCTTATCGATAATTTCAGTTAGTTTTAGTTAGTTTTGTAAACTCACAATTCAGTTTTAGTTTTCGTTTTTTCCTTTTAATTATAGTTTTTATTTATTTCAGTTAACGACAATGTTTTTTCAATTTCAGTTTTCGTTATTTCGTTCGTTTTCGTTAACTATAATAACCCTGATTCAAACTCATTTAGATTTATGCAGAAAGGCCTTTAAGCCAATTCAAAACGGTGCCATGAAAACCAGCACAATGCTCTAAACAAGAAAAGCAGCCGTTAAATCTAAAAGCATTAAAATCGCATGATCTCCTGTATCTGTAGTCAAGAATGTCATTAAACACCCTGAACAACACAGATTCTGTGCTGTGGAGAGGTTTAAAACCAGATTGAAAGATCTTGAAAATATTATTTTCATCTAAAAGGCTTTCTATAAGTTGTCTAGTGTAACAGCAGGAGTATCGCGGTGCAGGGAGGTGGCTCATGTTCCAGTATTGCAGTTTCTCTGTTAGAATTATTACCCACCCAGTGTGTTTAAAGGGTGGATGCTTGGTTCTGAGGTGCCTTAAATTTGCATCTTTCTAATGGCCAGCAGGGGGCGACGCCGCTGATGGGAAGTCCAGTTGTATAGACGTGTGTCTGGGTTTATGACCTCAGAGTTCATGCTGTCAGTGACTCAAGTCTTACTGAATACAACATGCCTGTTTTTGCAAAGGATTCACTGGAGCCAAAATGAATGATAAAGCCAAGTATGCTTTAGAGCAGGGCCACCGTATGATTGACAAGTTGCTGCCATATGAGGGTGCAACATCCCTGATCTCAGATCCGCCCCTCGCCCGTCAAATACAGTTTCAAAAGATGGCAACTTGCTCAGTTTTACAGAGGACTTCACTAAGCAATACATGATGTCACAGTGGCTGCATCCATCTTTTATATACAGCTTTTGTGTGATGCTAATCTTTACAAAGCTGCATGTAAACTGTAATATTTGTTTATACTAGCTCAGGAAGAATTTTTGTTTCCCAAAAAAGAGGAAAAAGTATTTTAAACTCTATTTTGTGCTTGTAAACGATGTTGTTGTCATATGACACCACGTCTCTGTGCTTCCTTCCTCCAGCTCTTCCTCACCGTTCATTCCTGGTCTAAAAGATGGTTCCTCTCCACCTTGACGTTATCTACTGATCAGATGTAAACGTCGCCTTGCTGTTTTTGTTCATTCAATAATAAAATAAACTATTCTATAAATGTTAAAATCTCTGCCTTTTGTGTTTTTTATTTTTATTTTTTTTATTCAGAATAAGCGGCCTGGGGTTGGCCAGGGCTGTATCACTGAACAGAATATGCATCTTTTGTACCTCTGTTTCAGTTACTCACATCAATTTAATATTTTTGAATTAATAGGGTTTGTAGAGTATTTAGAAATTGCTTTGAAGTTTGGGGTGGAGCATCCAGAGCCCACACAGCTGAAAGACCCGTACGATGTCCTGAGTCCATGCAGCACGTTAACGAAGACAAAACTTTCTCATGTGCACTCCTGATTTTTTTACAATAATAATCAGGGTTTTTTTTTCTCCGTGTATATAATGTGTGAAAATACGAAAATGCCCATCAGTCTTTGAACAGTCTTTGGCCAAAGTGAAACATTTAACAAGACATTTACTGTCACGGAGCGCAGTAACAACATTAAGGACCTGGTACCAGTTTGTTTTTCATTTTTTCTTTGCATATCCTTTGGTAGATACTGACCTAGAGCAGATGTTAGTATAGGCATGTCTGATATGAAACAATGTTAAAACTTAAAAAAAATTAATTAATGGTGTCATCACATGGCTTATCCAGCTTATCCAATACTTCAATCTTCACTTTATATTTTATGTATGCAATTCTGTAAAGTAATATGAATATTGGCTTAAGGCATAAAGATTTTTTTAACTAAAAGTTGGTATCGGCTGGCTAGGTGATCTTTCTGACTTTACTTTTTATAATGTGTAGTTTCAGTTTGATATACACGTGTGTGTGTGTGTGTGTGTGTGTGTGTGTGTGTGTATATGGCATGTGTGGTCATTTCAGGGCAAGAGCTGAGACCAGGATCAGTCATGTAAACACAATTTTATACAACAAAGATTCCTGATGCTGGTTGTGTTGGAAAAAATCCACAACACTAACAAAAGACAAAGCGAGTACATTAAATGTTTAAAATGTTTTTATATACTTGGATGATGAGACGCTGTCCGGCTCTCTGGCGCCCCCGCTGGTCGTGCCCTGTGCTGCAGTCTTTGTTTGCACCGCCTTCCACTACACTTCCTGGTTTTTTCAGGTGGATGTCACAGCGGCTGCCAAACGCTCTGTCAAACAAGCCTAAAGTTGGAGGACGGGGGAGGAGGATGAATTCAGCGGTGAGACCAGGGCAGCTGGAAGAACCGCGCAGTGTGTGTGAGCCCCGTTGTACGGAATGATGAGCGGACGCGGTGTTTTCGGCGGATATCAGGCGGCGGCGGCGCTGGCGGCGGGGACCCTGCTGTGAGAAGGAGCGGGCTGACTGTCCCTCTAGCTGCTGCTAGCCTGTTAGCAAGCGAGTTAGCATCGAGCGGTCTGCTACTGTTAGCATCGAGTGTCTGCGGTGAAACGTTAGCCAGCTCCCTCCGAGTTTGACTGCAGGCTCGACCCAGAAGAGTCGGGCTCTCCTGAGGAGGACACCATGAACTACCAGGACAAAGTGCAGATGAGGCACAACCCTCGCAGGTAACGCTGCATTAGAATGAAAACAGGCTTTTTGATAGCTGACATCTCATTGATTTTATCAGTCTTACGGTAGCATCGGTGAAGTTTGGCAGCGGGCTGAAAATCTTCCGGCTATTACTGTGTTGTGGGTGAGTTAGAAACATTACATAACCGGCTGTACAATAAAACAGAACTTAATATAACGCGTCAGTGGAGCTTCTCCTCCTCTGTGGCTAACTTTACTGAGTGACAGGTCTTAGAGCAAGGAGATGGTGTCTCAGAGCAGTCTGAGCTTTAAAACAAAAAAAGAAAAGAAACCATTTTCTGATGTCCTCTCAGTGTGTACAGTATCCAGAAATTATAAGAAGTCCAGCCCAGCCTTATAATTCCCAAACCACCATCTAAAGAAAGAAAAGCACCTAGTGTTCCCATCTGAGAAGGTGGAAACAGCACTTTTTTCCCCTTAATTGATTAAATAAACAGTGGCCTGTCAATACCACGCGAGTCCAGCTCTTATTGAGTTGCCTGTGTACGCTTGATCTTGTGTGTCAGATCCCCGGGCTTGTCACTATCAAAGGCCCAGTAATCTAATTTAATGCCTTAAATCTCTTTGTAGATCTTGGATTACCGGCTTTAATCTCAACAGTTTTCCCTGCATCAGTTCAGAGCGACTACAGGCGCTGTGTGTGTGTGTGTGTGTGTGTGTGTGTGTGTGTGTGTGTGTGTAGGGTGTACACAGCGCTGGTTTGGTGGCAGGAAGACTGATCCTGAGGAAAACAAGAACCCACTCACCTGATGATTTAATGAGATGTAGTGTCTTTGATTCATGTGAGACTTTGTTGCTCCTGTGTGTGACTGTTGTGTCTTCATACCTCTGCTTCTTTTATTTACACTGCATCCACTCAGCTCAGCAGATAGCCTGATTCAAATCTGAGGCTGTGGCATGTATGATACTGTAATAGTGCCACAGTAAGGAAGAAAAATTAAAATATAAGTGAATAATTATGGAGACTGCCCTGAGAAAAAAATTCAGTATTTTTCAGATTAAAGTTGTAAATGTGAAAATAGCTATTGTGAGATTAAGCTTTAGATTAACTTCATTCTTTATGTGTTTGGTACCATGCTCAAACACCAATACCCTTATAAAAGAAAAGATGCCTGCAGATGGAAAATATTAAACAAGCCATAAAATGCAAACACGTATACGATGTAGGCCACAGTGGTGAAAAAAGCCACTGTTCAGTGAATGTGTTGGTTTGTCCATTTTTCTATTGAGAGGGGAAAAAAACAAGGCGAATAACCACAAAACAGGAAACACATTAGTTTTAACAGCCTGCTCATTTATTCATGAGCAAAGATAAACTCCATCGTTGTGACGTGTTTCCAGTTCACTTGTTTCCTGAGCGCTGTTTTGAAGATTCAGACTGTTTCAGGATGCTCGTGTGTTGCCCTTTCACATCACTTTTCTGTACCTTTGCTCCTCTTTCACTCCATAAAGTCCGGATTCCCTCCGTGTCGAGCTGTGGCAGGTTTAGCTCAGGCTGAATTATAATTAGAGCCATGTGTTTCCTTATTTAAAGCTTAATAAATCCAGTCTGTGAGTAATCATGTTACGTAGCATCATAGCCAGAGTAACTTTTGCTGTTTTTAAGCAGCCTTGCAGATATTTGATATAGTTTAGAGCACAGCATAAAAAAACTGAGGTCCAGTGGAAAGATCACAACGATGAAGCTCAGTGTAAGAAAACTGAATAACAAACTCTTCATTAAAAATTAATCCTGGTCTCTTTTTTCCACTGTCGTCACTCCTTGTGTGGATGTCGAGAGGCCCATAGCAGTTGTGAGTTTGTTGTGGGAACTGGTTTGTCAGCTCAGTGTGTTTGACAGTAGGAACTGAGAAGTTCCCCTTATCTCTTATCAGGAGGATGCTGGTAAACCCGCTGCTCTCTTGGGGTCATTTCGGTTCATTCATCCACTGTTTCTTCATGGGGTTGATGTAAGAGAGGACTTTTGGGCTGATTTCATTCCTCGTTATTCTAAGAATGGTTGGGCTTTGTGTTAAGTTCAAATACATGTAGATCCTAACGTGTTTCAGTGTTTCCCAGAGCTTTAGATCCACATTATTCCTGGTGTGTGGGGGAGTTGCACTCATGCACTCTTAAAGGAATTATTAAGTAAATACTTTTGTAAGGTGCACCTCTTCAGCTACCTTAATAACCAGCTATTTTGTGCAAATCAGCTGTTTCTGTAGTGAGTTTGTCTGCTGTGGATGGACTCTGCAGGCGATGGTGGTCCTCGGTCTGCTCAAAGTGTGGTGGTGGCACGTGAGCCAGTTCTCCACCTTCACCACAGGACGAGAGCCTCTGTAAAGACAGCTGAGACACACCGAGGTCCGTCACAAGGTTCTCATGCCAGGAGGAACCCAAGAGACAGGAAGGGCCTCGTTTGTTAGGAGTGTCAAAATAAGAGCGAAAGGATTAACCTCTAAATTGGCAGTGATGTTTGTTACACCTTGGAGTGGTGGTAACACAGCTGGGACACCTGCTGGTTAAAGCTTGTGCGAGAGAAACACTGTTTGATACGAATGAGAGGAGCATTTCTGACTGAATTATTTGATTTTGCTCATTTTGGGATTCAAATAAAAGATCACTTGTAACACATTTTTAGGTTTCTATGTTAAGTTTAGCTTACTTTCACTGTGTCCTGAAGCAGACCTCACAAACCCGTCCACCCGTGGCTGGCAGCCCACCAGGCCTCCACGGGGCTACCGCAGAGAGACAGTCACTCACACCTACAACAAATTTAGAAACACAAGTAACCTAACATGCATGTCTGTGCACTGTGAGGAGAAGCATTACACAGAAATAAATATATTTAGAAAAATTAGGAGGCTTTTTGTAAGCAATAAAGATTATAACAGTGCTGGACCGTGCTGATGTATTCAGCTGCAGCCCGTTGATTTCCTGTGCACCATATTTATCTACAGAGCTGGTAAAGCAGGTTAGCACTGTTTGCTGATCTCAGCATCAGTGTGGGTCTTTATGAGAGAAATAACAGATATAAAATAATTGTGTTATCCTGTTAAATTAGCACTGTTAGTGTTACTGATGGGCAGGACTGATGACATTCACTGCTTTGGTCTCACATGAACTTTATTGATTAGCCAAAGCCACTGGCTAATGTAGTTGCTAATGCTAACATATGCTGCCTATGGTAATAAAAACCCAGTGTAGTCACATTTTCAGATTTTGGTATTGAAAGGTACCATAAGTGTCAGTTCTGACATCATTCCTGATATAATCTGAATCCCCAAGTGACTCAAAATATGAAGAAGGGGAAAAAATAAAAACAGTGATTCACAAATGTAGGTGCAAATACACAAGAAAGCAACAAAAAGGGGAGAGAATTATGTGTATTAATACACATGCTGACTCAACAGATCAACCAGACACATCAGAACCTTTGTGGATGGCACAGAGACAATGATTGCACAGTTACTGAAGCCTATGTGGAAGTGGGCTTTGGAGCTGTTATCCCATATAACAGACACAGTTGGGCATTTATTCGGGGCATCTGTATCTCAGTAAGAACCCTGGAAAACATTTGTCTGGGCCCCAAATGACACGAGCCAGGATCTACATCGAGTGCTGGCTGGGCCAGATGTGCTCTAAATGTCACAACACACACATTTGACATCTGACACGCGTGAAGCAGACTGGTGATGGAGTTGTGGCAGAGAGATTAGAGGCCAAATGTGGGCAACTTCTGGGCCAAACATTCACTGCAGTTTAAGATAGGTTGGATAAATTTGGCACGCTCACACTGAGGGTTAAAAAAAAAAAGCTTTTCAGTGTTTTTTAAGGTCCTTTTTTTTCACGTCAGCACAAGAAGTCAGGAAATGTGTGTTTGGTGGATCGTTTATTTGTTGTGATGCTTCTTGGCAGTCGGTCTCATACGGCCTGTTTATTTATTGACATGGAGCCACATCTGGAAGGAAGGTGCATCTGTGGGTTGAGCAGCAGAGTTGAGCATGTCCATGAAAGCGTGTCAGATCTTGTCTGCCAAACAGCTGTAATGTCAAGAAGCATCGTTACAAGGAAATAATCCACCAAACACACATTTCCTGACTTTTTTCTAAGTTTATGTTTTCTAAATGTAATCATCCTCATATTTCTTGTGACTTTGTGTAACTGTTTTAATTGATGAACGTTGCAGCTGCCTATAAATCTTGAACATTTTTTTAAATCCAGACACTTTAAATAAGTGTCTGAAAACTCTTCCAAGCAGCAGTTGGTATGAATATAACCGATCGGTGGTGCTCCGAATGTGCTTCTAACAGACGTGTTTGAAACATAAACAAGAAAGAGGGAAGAGATTTTAAATTTAGTAATAAACACACATGCTGTGTTTATTACTAAACACTTCACGTGTGCTCAGAACGTCCTGAAACTTGGTGATGGTGTTTTTGTGTAATCCTGCTGATGCTCTGCTTACTCTGTAGGTCCAATAACATCACGTGTAATGTCAGTTCTCAGAATTCAAACTAGAGCAGAAAAAGGTAAATATTCCCCATATTTTTCATACAGCATTATGTGGTTCCTGTCTGAAGGGGGAGTAATGGTACGTGTGTGAAATCACTGTTATTGGACCTAAAGACTGTAAGAAATAAGAGTGCAGCCTGGAGCCGCGGGCTAACCACTGCTGCCATTTAGTATTCATTAATTATTTATATTCAAATGTTTATTTTTACAAGGACAGGTATGTAACTACACACAGCAATTATAGCCAAGGCTAGTCTGCAATGTCCCTCACTTCATGGACACACAGACAGAAATCAATAAGAAACATAATGTGTGTTAATCAATAAGCACACACAGGACAACACAAGGAGCCACCGTCAGAATAATGAAGGCACATAAAACAGGAGGCAGCAGGTTTGTCCACAGCTGATCTCTGTGCGGGTGGACTAAAGGAGCCTCGCTGTCCCTGCTGCGTCTCATTGGAGTGTAAATATGTGGCACGGGCGCGACGCCTCAGACAGCACCCGGCTACCTTTATTTCCTGTTATTACTCAGCAGTAATCATGGTTTATTTACCCCAGCAGAAGCTGCCGCTCCTGTTTTACTGTGAGAATGATCAGTGTGGCACCGAGACATCATTATTACATTAAAATATTCATTTCTCAGCTTCATATTTGTAGACTGCCCAGCTGCAGCTCCACATTCCCAACAGTCTCTTATTAAGAGAAGGGGTCCTGGGCTGCTGACTGATTCCAGTGCTGCTGCTGATTATTCCCCCAGTTCCTAATGAGCTTCATTATAGAAACTAACACGAGAGTCTTTAGCCTGGGTTTGAACATTTAACTAGCAGAGAAATGATGTGACATGCCCCTGACCTCAGGGCTGTCCCATGTAACATCAGTCAGATCTGAAAAGGTTCCCCTTTGACCCCCTCAGAATCAGCGTTACACTAACAGTATTGCTTTGTATAGAAAAGTCACTGTTACAAAGTTACAATAACTTTAGCGTATTTAATGAAGACATGCACAATTGTTCATGCCCTCAGAGCACACAGGGATGTGCTGCAATTTAGCATTTTTGATGTCTTATAACTTGTTAATTACAATAGAAATGAAAAGTTTAAAACTAAAACCAAGCCACGTTTATGAAGTAGTACCATACTTCTTTACTCCTTGTAGAAAGTAATCTGTTACTGTACTTATTCCAGGTTATTCCATATTTTGAACTGTGTGAGTGGCAGTGAACAATCTAACATTAAACTTCTCACACACCCACCTGCATCTGCACAAATAGGACACACACATTTTTAGTTTAACTGTGAGCAGAGAGCTGGCATAGTGCTCCACAGCTATGGTGACAGAGCTTCAAATGTAGGAGCCTTTATGAAAGGACCTGCGTGATCCAGAAAGCCTGCTCACCTCTGCTTCTGTTCGCTGTCAGACTTTGGCTGCTTGGTTGGAGTTGGCCTGCACAGGGATGAAGCCAGCAGCTGATCGCCCACCCCTGTGCCGGGCTGAGAATTTCACCAGTTTGCCATCACTGCAGTTAGCAAGCAGGCACAGGTATTAGCCCTCCAATAGCCAACACACACACACACACCTGCCCTGACTGGATCAGGCCCCTCCATGACTGATAAATGGGTGCAAATAATGTGTACCTGATGGAACACATGACAGGTCAGATATAACTAAGCTGCTCTTATGAGAAGATGAGCATCAGCTATTATCTACTTTGTTGTTGCAGTGTAGATATACATATACTGTATATAGGTGTGTTATATGTGTATGTCAGCCAGAGCTCAAGGTGACCTTGTTTTTGGGAATTCCTTCTTAGTGTTAATGCCAGGAAATTAAAAAAAAAAGTGAACATATCTCAGAATAAAGCTTTCCATACATTAGTGTAATACTGTGACAAACTCTCCATATTAGCTTTACTTATGAAGTGTGGTTATAGTAATACAGTGTTGGATTTTTATTCTGTCTGTAACTGTGCTCCTGTGGATGTCTGAGTGGAGGATCTTCAGCTATCCTAAAAAGGCTTATCACAAGCTGCATCTGGGACACGTTGGATCTATTTTTGTCTGCATGCTGAGATATTTTTATCTCTTCACTTCAGAGGTTGTGGGGATATTTTAAAGTCCTGATGACATTTCAGAAGAGGGCAGATGTGATGTGACAGCCAGGAGGAGGCTGAATGAAATATTCTGCTCATTTCTTCTGTCAGTGACTGTTTAAAGTTTTCATTACTGCACATTTTAAGCTTTTTGCAGTTTAATGTATTTGGAACAAAGAAATATCAGGATGAAGGTGCAGCACCAAATCAGTGTGTTTGGTATTTTTGGCTCTCAGGTGTTCATGTCTGGCTCTCTCTCTCTCTCTGTCTGACAGACAGCTGAAGAAGCTGAGTGAGGACAGTCTCACCAAGCAGCCAGAGGAAGTCTTCGATGTCCTGGAGAAGCTGGGCGAAGGGTGAGTCATGTGGTTTACACCGTCCTGTCACGAGGCAAATTTCATTCCACCTGTATTTAAACATCATCTTAGTGTTTGTGTCTGTTTAGTCATTTTGTCCCTCTCCATATCTCTGTCCGTTCCTCTCAGGCATTAGGCTCCGCCCCCTCCTGCTGCCTCTCAACGTAAACATTGCCTCTTCATATCCTGTTTCTTAAACGCTTCCTGTTCTGAGTAGCTGATTGACTCTGTGTGTCTGTCACAGCTGATTCCAGCCACTATTTCACCAGCTCAATGACCCTGAAATTAACCAGCAGCACAGGCCACTCAGTAACACTTGTTTTAATGGCACTGGTTTTAATGGAACTTCAAACCAGTTATGTCTCATCAGAGTTTTTTTTCTCCCTTTCACTTCTTTGTAAAAGTGAGAACAAACTCTGATTGGGGACCATAATAATTAGAATGGTAAAAATGATGAGTGTCTGCAGCTGATTGCTGATAGATCCTCATGCTTCAAAGGCCCAGAATGATCCACAGGCACTGCTGCTGCTGGTCGGCTCCTGATCCTTTTCTGGAGAAATTCATTTTCAGTTCTGCTGGAGGTTCCACGAGCAGTCTGTTGAGCCTTTTCTCACTTTAGGCCTTTTTCCTCTTCAGGGACTAATAGCAGTTTTTGGGTGGCCAAGCTGGGACCTCCTCTTAAAGCTGAGCAGTTACTTTAATTTTAGTTTCAGTTATCATTTTGGCTTCCAGTGATTATGAAAACAAAAGAGGATGACAGGGTTGGTCTTTTCCATACAGTTTTGCTGCAAAGTGCTCTTATTTTTCCTGTGTTAAAAATCAAGCCGGCCCCTTTCCTTTACAGAGGCATACTTTACCCCTCCCACAAAGCTCACACACTCACTCGCTGCACTTCAGTGTAATACAAGATGACTAAAAGAGAGCCTTAAAGATCTATCTAGGTGAAGAGAAGCTCAGAAGGTTCCTGAAGAAGAACCTCTGGAAGGATTATTAACAGTGCCTTTGTCTCTGGATCGCTCAGGGTCTCTGTTACAGCTCCCCCAGACACACCTGAGCTCGCTGCTCCTCTTTTTACACCTGTTGGCATGCATGTAGTGAAGGCAGGGGTGGGCTCAAGTTAAAAAAGGTATAACCCCCCCCCCCCCCCCCCCCCCCCCCCCCCCCCCCTCCAACAAAAAAACAGCTGTTAGGGCCCAACTCTGCACCAGAGGAGCATAGCTTCAGCTTCAGTTCATGGAAATCACCTGTAAAAGAGAAACAAGACCAAAATAATCCAGATTATGATTCTGTTATAATCAAGCAGCCTTACCAGCTCCAGGGTCGAGCCTTGAAAAACCCTTGGTGTGGCTTGATGCTGCTATGGATGTATTTATTGATCTCAGACTCCGTAACAGCTGAAACGTGAAGCCTCTCTGTGTTCCTGCAGGTCTTATGGCTGTGTGTTTAAGGCCAATTATAAAGAAACTGGGGAGATTGTAGCCATCAAACAGGTTCCTGTGGAGTCTGATCTTCAAGAGATCATCAAGGAGATCGCCATCATGCAGCAGTGTAACAGGTACCTACATCATTGTGCTTGCTGTGTGTGCCATGAAGCCAGGAACAGCATCACTGCTGTGTTTTACCTCCCTGTAACTACAGATGAGCTCCTGCTGGATTCAAAAAGTCCCTGTAAGAGAACTGTGGGTGTAGCTGTTTGGTGAAATTGCTGAAAAGCAATGAAGCAGATACTTTTATCTGAGAACAGTTACAGTAAGCGATTTCAGCCTCTGCGGAAACATTTAGAGGCTTTCATCAAGTTTTTTGGGGGGTTTCCTCTGAGGTGACAGCCCCACCTCCAGAGCAGTTGCCAGCTGTTATAAAACTGTCAAGAGGAAACAAATTATTATGGTCTGTTTGTCACTGGTAAGCACACCAGGTCATCACACAGTTTTAGGTTTGCACTCCGTGCTGCAGCTGCAGTTCCTCGCAAACGTGACCGACACTTTTCGACTGTTAGAAACCTGCAGCAGCCTCGGAGCCACCAGCAGATACAGGAAGTGTGCTCAGGGGGATACTGTACTGCTGTACTGCAGTACTGCAGTACAGTATCCCCCTGAGCACTGCAGTACTATCTGCCTGTGTCCTGAACTGCACATGATCAAAAATGGGATTTCCACCAGAGAAATTGTGAAATGTGAACTTCCCACAAGATCCACACGTTGCACGTTCAGACATATTCACATAATATTTACGGTCACTTTAAGGCAAAACTGCTGTTTGATTTTAATTATTTTTATCTTTATTTTTTTGTACTGGAAATTGAAATTCAGAAACTAGCCAGAGAGTAAATTTGAGTCAAACAGGCTTTAGGATCCTGTGACAGGAGGTAGCTAATGCTGGTTTCAGCTTCAGGAAGTAAGTTTGTGACAGAGTCGTATCCTGGCTGAGCACCGGAGCCACACATCGAATGTTAACCGTGTGAATGACTGCGGTCTGACTCGGTCATGTCCCTGTGTTCAGTCCCCATGTGGTGCGATACTACGGCAGCTACTTCAAAAACACAGACCTGTGGATCGTCATGGAATACTGTGGAGCCGGATCCGTATCTGATATCATCCGAATACGTAACAAGACGGTAATGTAATACTGAGACACGCACACTCAGTCACATGTAGTTCCTGTGGAGCACAAAGTGTATGTATAAGCACTCTGCATAAGAGCAGGAGACTGAGTCTTTAACCTGCACGTGACTCTAAGACCTTTGATATATGAATGTTATTTTGATGGATCCTCAGGGGTTCTCTTGTTCTCTTGTTCTAACATTGCTTTGTAGCTGTTATACTGGCGCACCATCTTTGCTACCAAAAGGACAAAGTTACAGACATCATCGATCATTTTTTCTCTCTGCTGATGCAGAGAGCGTAATTTGAATGTTTGTTTGCCTTGTAGCTCACAGAAGACGAGATCGCCACCATCGTGCAGTCAACGCTGAAGGGTCTGGAGTATCTTCACTTCATGAGGAAGATCCACCGCGACATCAAAGCAGGAAACATCCTGCTGAACACGGAGGGTCAGGCCAAGCTGGCCGACTTTGGAGTTGCTGGACAGCTGACAGTAAGAAAAGAGCACATTAAATCTGTGGTGTGTGTGTGTGTGTGTGTGTGTGTGTGTGTGTGTGTGTGTGTTAAAATGTGACATTTAAAAGTCTTGATCTAATGGAGGAAGAAACACAAATCTGGTTTTAAAAATATTAGCAGTAATCAGAAAGTGAAGAAACCACATTTTAGAGACCTTTTTAATTAGTTTTTTGTTGCAGACATTATTGGTTAGATGCCATCAGCTGCTACTGGTAAAGGAAATGAGGTGCTCTACATCACTTCCTACATGCTCTGTAACACAGAGTCAGCTGAGGTGTTTGAGGAGTGTGTTCCTCGTCACTGTGAAGATGCCGTCTGTCCTTTAATGGTAGCGAAGCTCGTTTGAAATATAAGTAACTGTTATTTCCCGTCCTTCTCTCTTCCTCAGGATACGATGGCGAAACGAAACACGGTCATCGGCACGCCGTTCTGGATGGCTCCAGAAGTCATACAGGAGATCGGCTACAACTGTGTGGCCGACATCTGGTCTCTGGGAATCACAGCTATAGAGATGGCCGAGGGCAAGCCGCCCTACGCGGACATACACCCGATGAGGGTGAGGACTGTAGGAGTGTGTGCGGTATCTGTGTAGGCCTAAATACTGTTAATGTGTAACACTGAAATAAAAACTCTGTAAATGAAGCTGGGATTTCTGTATTAGGCTGAATGATGGCGGCCATGTTTTACTCTGTGTGCTGAAACGCGTTTCCTCTTCCAGGCCATCTTCATGATTCCCACCAATCCTCCCCCAACGTTCCGGAACCCGGAGCTGTGGTCTGAGGGCTTCCGGGACTTTGTCAGCCAGTGTTTGGTGAAGAACCCAGAGACCAGGGCGACGGCCACACAGCTGTTACAGGTGATGGTCACCACATCAGCCCGAGTTATTCAGCATAACCAGGGAGCTCAGGCGGTTAGCACGTGTTGTGTAGTTAATGAGCGAAACATCCCCAGTGTGATCCTTTGGGGAGGGGGGGTACTTTGGGGGGGTTTGTCAGGGAGGATATCCAGTGTAAAAATCTGCCAAAAAAGATAGAAAAACAGTGTCCACTCAGTGTGAGGGCTGTAGTTCACCGCGCTATGCGGTGCTCTTGAATTATGAATTTTCTTTAGAGTAAATTTTACATTAGGGAGCTATGATATTTTAAACAAATAACTTAATTAACCATTTATTTTATTTTGTTACTCGCAGGAATTTCCCGGTTATCAGGCCAAATTTATTGTATCATTTATTTATAGACCTATTAGTAGTAAAAATTATTTTTCTTTTATTCTAAGTTCTATTTCTGTTCTAGTTTTTAGTAACTCGTGCTGTGCAGCCATGGTGTGGCGTCACAGAGCAAAGCCACTGACGCTGGATGAGCTGTGCTTTTATTTCCTCATTTTTACAGCAGAAAAACATTTGTGGAACTGTTACACTGATTTTTATGAGTATTTAAGTGGCCCATGGCAGTGTGTGACGCACCCCTGGCTGCTGCTGTGCACTGCTAAACTTACTAGTTAGAATTAAACCAGAGTTTAGTTTCATTGTCAGCTGTTTTCCTCTTGAACTGAAGCGTCCATGCATCGGCTCTCGTGGGGCAGCCATAATTGTAACTGCTGTTCAAAACCATAAACACTGAACTGTGTATGCATGCTTATGTTTTAATGAATGTGGGCACTGTTCACTTTGTCACTGTTATGTTTCCACAGCATAAATTTATTAAATCAGCCAAGCCCAACTCCATCCTCAGAGCTCTGATCGCAGACGCCATGGAGATCAAACTGAAGAGGCAGGAGGAGGCAGAGCAGAGAGAGCAAGACGCCGATGACGACGACAATTCGGTAAAGAGTTACAGACGATCTCCATCGGCCCTAAAATGTCAACAGAAAATCATCTGCACCATTTCAGTTATTAACTTATGAGTATTTTTGTAGTTTATTAGCTTTTGATTTATTACTTTCAAAACTAAACAGTCATATTTATAGATGTATATTTGCTGGATATTGTAGCTGCAGTCAGAGAGCAGTTAGGCCTTATTGCCCATCTTGCATGTCTGTCTCAGGATGAAGATGAGGTTGACCAGGGCACGATGGTCCGGGCAGGTACCGGTGACTCAGGAACCATCCGGGCCGCTGGTTCTTTAACGGGTTCACTTGGCAGCACAGCAGGGACTATGATTGAACACGAAGACACGGGAACCTTGCAGTCACAGCTGGGCACCATGGTCATCAACTCTAAAGATGATGACGATGGAGATGATGATGATGAGGAAAATGCTGGCACTATGAAACGTAAGTCCATCTAAACACAGACACACAGAGAAGTGATAGATGAGCCTGAAGGGTCAACGAGGTCCCGTGTCGTCACTATCAAAGCTCAGGAGTGTCGCTGCTTCTCTGCAGCTTCGGGAGCTCAGTGAGGTTAGCTCGGGTTAGCTCGGTCATATGTTAGCTGACTGCAGAGCATAAGAGGAACCAAATGAGGAGGAACATGCTTTTGAACAAAGAGACGTGATTATTGTCTCCACATCCCTCCCTCACAAACACTCACGGTTAGAATAATATGAACACTCACATTCAAAACTGTGTGTGCTACCTGCTCTTAATATGCACGGTTTATATTTTAATTGCAAACTGAGTGAACTAAACTAGTTGTGACTAATTAAACTAATTGACTTACACAAGGTGTGAAGTGGAAATAAAAAGCAGACTTTAGAACAGAGGAAAGCTGAGATGATGATGATGATGATGATGATGATGATGATGATGATGATGATGATGACGACGTGCACTTACAAAACTAAACACAACAAGCCTGAGCTTTGGTGCGTATGTTTACTGAGACTGGGACACAAATACCACACATTATAATTAAACTAATACTGAAACAGATTAACAAGGAAGTAAAACCAAGCCTTCTTTAATGGAAGAACCTCACCTATGAGAACTCTGCAGAACAGTGCTGTAAAATGCTTCACACTGGATGTTCTGAGCTTTTTCACTTTGTGGACGGACTGCAAGTTAAGAGGCGTAGAATGGGGGGGAGGCATAGCCACCAAAATCAGCTGTAGTGTTTAATTTGTCCACGAGGGGGCAGAGGGTGACCGTAACGTGACCTCCCTGTGAACTGAAGGAGTCCCTGTGTTGTGTGTTTGGTGGTACTGAGGATGGTTCCTTCAGAGGTCTGAACTGCAGTACCACAGTGACTGTCCTCCTAATTCTCAGAGGCCTGGGGTGTGTCTGTTAATGCCTAAATTTACAAGCAGGAACTTGAACCCGGTGAACTCGAGAGAGTGTGAGTGTACTTCTAAATATCCAGGCCTCTAACAGAAACCACAGTTTATTCCTCCTTACACACTGCAGTGCCTTTTTAGTGGCTCAGCTTGTGTGATGTTATCAGCAGTACTGAACACAAACACTTTGTATGGTCATGTGTAACCATGGGTAACACAGTTCTGCTTTATTTCTTATCTGTTTTTATAACCTGAGACGAGAGCGATGCACGGCCCTCAGAGGATGCTGAGTAGGAGTCTATGGTAGAGTTGTGTGCCCTGCGACAGGCTGGTGACCTGTACAGGTGGGCCCTGCCTCTCGCCCTATGACCTCAGGGATAAGAACATGAATTAACTTACCGTTTGTTCAGTGCTCTGGTGGGAGGAGTCAGAGACTTTGATTATATTGGGTCAAAGTTGCAAATTTGCAAAACACAACTACAAAACCTCTTTTAAATAAATGTGATCTACGCAGGAGCTTCAGGATATCTGTGTTGCTTCTGGAAGGACTTTGATGAAACCTTTAATTAAGATGACTTTCACAGACCTGAGAGGCCCGAGTTCAGCAGAGAGAAACTGAACCTAAACAGTGACTAACAGCAGACCCATCACACATTCAGACCTGCTGGGTTGGCTTTTATTGAGAGAGATGTTGGCGCGGCATCAGTCCGTTGGCATCTGTCAGCAGTGTGGGAGTTGGAAGCGTTGGGTGTGTTGGGTGCTTCTGGAACAGAGTCTCAATAAGAGCTGGACTCAGTTGATCGGTGCTGGCAGTCTGTGGGTGTGTTTTCTCTTTGTTTTTATATGCAGAGAATTAACCCCAGTGAGACGCTGACATTTGATGTGTGTATTTGTTTCAGCTCTGTGTGACTCCAGTAACACACTGATGAAAATAAAGCTGCAGTGGAAGTTCATGGGCAAATATCACAACTCCTACACTTCATCTAATGAGTTACTTTTAAACCAGGGAGCTTTACCACATTTACTACCACTGACAGGCACTGGCAGCACATGGGCTGCTCTCTGGACCAGTTTCTAATTCTCAAGTGTCCTGATGACAAAAAAGTAATCTGCAGAGAAATGGATCTTAGCTTATTAGAGATGCTGATTCAGACATGTGCACACGGGCTACATACAACCCAATGACCCAAACTGACCCTGGGTCGTCTCAGTCCAGCCCCTGAGTCCTAAAACAGTAAAATAAGTAAATGAAGGTGGCATGATGTTGATTGGGTGACTTTAATAAGTCTGTTCTGCCATTCGATTTCAGCAGAGGGCTTTTATATTCATCTGCTCCTTTTCCTGCACTCGTTAAAAAAACGATTCAGTGGATGTGTAGTGTAACCGTACGCTGTAGTGAGTCTGTGTTTCCTAACAAAGTTCTTGTTTCAAGTTTCAGTTCAGCTGTTCAAAGTGTGGTTCTGCTGAGTTCATCGAAGTAGGTGCAGAGACGTCACCCTCCTCTGTTTTTATCTTTTTTGGTTTTTTTTTCTCCATCGTCTCCACTTGACTCAAAAGCCACGATAACTGTAAGTTATGAAGTGTGACGTCCTCTCACAGCCAGAAGGTCCTGGGTTTGAATCCAGCAGGGGGCCTTTCTGTATGGGTCCCCTCCAGGTACTCTGCCCCCCGCCCCGCCCCAATCATGTTGGTGTTTCTAAATTGGCCGTAGATGTAAGCAAGGTGCTGCTTGTGCTGACTTTGTAATTAGAATTTGCTGCTGATACTTTTGCACCCGTTTCCCCACAAGCTTCTCAGGAAACTGGAACTGCTGCGACTGGTCGGCCTCGTGCAGGTGCAGCAATAACCTGCACAGTGCTGTGAACCTGCAGTTTGAGTACTTGACTCAGACATTAACGGCTCCAGTTGTTAAAATGTTGCAGTAAGAGGACGGCTGGCTGTTCCATCATACTGTTACAGTAACACAAAAACACTTTGGCTGTGTTGGTGACAATGTGTCAGGTTTCTTTGGTTTAAGAGAATGACACACTGTAACACACACACACACACACACACAGCAGATACCTGATACACACTATTAATACAAGACACCACATCCTTAAAGATGAGCTCAGAGGACGTGAACACAGTCTGCAGACAGACGCTGTCACAATGCCACTGACAACTCACATACTCATAAATGCAAACACACACACTCAGTCTCCTGTCTGATGTCCTGATATCAGGTTAGTATGGATCTGCACAGGCAGCAGTTTAAACTGCATTAACACAGGAACATTTAGAATTCATAATCACATTACAACTCCAGTGTCCTTCAGTTGTGCGTTTGTGTGTCTGTCTTTTAATGTGCTCCTGTGATGGTGCCTGTGTGTGTCCCAAACTAATGACTGTGGTCTGATGCTGAAGGGACCCTGAGGATCAGGATGAGATATTAGATCAGTTATTGATCCACCCTAATGGCACTGAAAAATAAAAGGCCTTTTAATTTACCGTGATTAGCCTCTAACAGGCTCTGAGTAGAATCCAGATTAGAAACCTGTCCTCTACTGACAGCTGCAGGACAGAAAGCTTCATGGTGTTTCACACAGATTCACACTCAGACAATAAACAGGCAAAAATGCTTCAATTTATGAGTTCAAACTTCAGTAAATCTGGAGCAGATGTTTGTTTAGAGGAAGATTTTAGGGGTCCAAGGTCACACAACTATTTAATGTTTCTGTCCAACGTTCACACCATAACTAAGGAGGAGGAGGACGAAGGCTTTCAAAGGAGATCATATTTCAGATGTGATCAGTTGGTGAATTAGTGACATTAATCCTTGGTGCCCAGCTTGTAACTCTGGTGTTTATGGGCACATTTATATACATGGAGCATCAGGTTTAGAAGCTCTTTGCCTGACCATCCATATTTGAAAACAGATTTATTAGACAGACATTTTCATAAAGTCCTTCCAAGTGTGCTCTGCAGTACAGGGAGAGAGGACGGTAACTTTAAATTAGCTGGTTGGAGGAGGGATGCAAGTGCAGGGTGGTAACTGTAGCTGATTGTATGTCAGAAAGTAACAGTAATCTCCCTTGATGCCTCTTTAATGAGACAAGTATTAAGCTATAAAGATAGAGTCTGTGCTCCTGTTATTGCTCTCTCCAGCCATAAAACAGGAGCATGTAGTGATGACATCGTCTCTTTCCAGCGCTCTCCTGTATCTCTCGTGCAAACAGGAGCTGACGCTGTGATTGAGCTTCCAGTCCTCAGTCTGAGCCATTATGTTGACTTAAGTAAGTTATTTAAATTGAGTTTTCCGTGTCTCTGAGCTGTGACAGTGTTCTCTGATCTTCTGATGCTTTACTTTGCTCAGCATCTGTAGCTTACATTTTCTTATTTAGCAGCTCTCAGTGAACTTTGTACTCCTGAAGTAAATGGAGCAGTGCGTCTGCTTCCACCGTCTCTGCACGGATCCTTGTTAAAAAGACTGAAGAGCTCTTTAAACCTGCTCGTCTCTCACAGCTCTTTATGTCATTAAAGTTTCATTTTGTTGTGGAAGGTTGTAGTAGCGGGTGGCTGTCCTCTGGAGTGCACTCCGCTTTGGCCTCAGCTTTAAATTTAAACTGTTTTCCTAAACTTTTGCTTTAAAGGCTGCAGCATTTTTAGCTGAGTGAGCTGTTAATCCTACTGG
Source organism: Archocentrus centrarchus (assembly GCF_007364275.1). Classification (NCBI taxonomy): domain Eukaryota; kingdom Metazoa; phylum Chordata; class Actinopteri; order Cichliformes; family Cichlidae; genus Archocentrus; species Archocentrus centrarchus. The sequence continues at coordinate 110,492 of NW_022060291.1, forward strand.
TGCCTTCACTAAAGCAGCTGCATGTTTGAGCTCTTTGATATCTCTTATGTAAAGCTCATAAAAGTGTCCAATAAAGAAGACGCTGCAGCAGTCGGACGTTTTTCCTGAGAAAGTCTGAATGAATGTTTTAATGAATCTTAAAGTGTTGCCTTTTCCTGCGCGTGTTCGATCAGCCTCAGTAACACAGCTGATTAAGTCCTAAAGGGTCGGTCACCACAGATTCACACATGAAAAAGCTTCACCTGACAGCATTAAAAAGCGTATTTACAGCATGTTTGGTCCAGTAACAGTTTTGGCCTTGATGGACGGGATGCTGGATTTAGGGACGAACATTTAGGCAGGTCACAAGGTCACATACAAGTTATTAAATGAATTTAGAAAAGGCGCGATTGGCTTAAAAAAGTCCCCAGACTGCAGGAAATGCAGTGATGCTGAATGTGTGTGAAGGCTTGATGTGTCCTGCAGCCCAGAAACTTTAAAATGTGATTCCTAATAAAAGAGAATTTTCCTTTAAACCTCTGAACGTGTGCAGAGTTCTACCAAAAGAAAAGCTGTTTATACTTTTTAACTCAAAGTAAACGCCACCGTGTCGTCTTCCTGCAGTGATGATGTAATTGGTCAGAAAAGACCTCGCAGACAGGAGAGCAGATCAGTGTCAGAGCACAGAGAACAAAATAATGGGCTTGTCAGTGGGTGACGAACGATAATGGCCGAATGCTTTTTCTGCTCGTCTTTTATTTTTGTCTTTTTGGCATGGACCTCATCATCTGAGGGCCATTCAGGCTGCCTCTCCAAACCGCTTTGTGTCTGTGCTCAGGGACGATTTAATGTCTGGATCAGCTGCCCAGTTGGTGTAAAATATGCTGGTGTCTGCTGCTTCCAGTTTAAAATACTAAAAGGATGCGTGTGCCCCTTTTCCCCACTGCAGCCTGCAGCTGTGAGGAAGTAGAAAATGAGCAGGGGCCGAAATGTCACCAGAATCTCTTCATTAAAGGTGACGGGCGTGTGGCGCCGGGGTGCAGTGGCGGCGGCCAAATTAATTACTCAAAAAGTCAATCTCACCACTTTTGCTCCACTTTTTGTTTTTCATGTTTCTACTGTTCACTGATCAGATATGAGAGCAGAAAAGAATACGCCCTCACAGAGATACTCATTAACCCTGTTTCAAATGTGCTTTATAATACTTTTATTATAGAATAACTCTTTATACTTTACTAGTAGTTCAGCTGCTGTAACAAAAGAATTGACCAAATATGGGATAAATAAGGCGGAGCTTCTGCCGCTGGTCTCATCAGTTCTCACCCCTTTAACGACTGTTCCTCGGTGTGGGTCAGGTTATATCTGCTCAAAGGTGTGGTTTACTTAAAGAGTAATGATGTTATAAAACCTTCAAACACGGCTCAAAGCTGGACCACAGATCAAGTGTTTCTTGGTCTTTCTCTCGTGTTTCCAGCTGCAGTTTGAAAGTGAAAATTCATGTTTGAAAACCTCACATTTAAATACTTGCAGTCTAACACTTTCCCAGGTTATGTCTGTGTGGTTATGGAGTTACATAACAGACAGATTAGCTGAAGGAAGTCTGGAAAAATGCAGACACCCGGGTCTGCATGTGCATTTCTCACCCTTATCCTGTCACCTTATAGATGCGACATCCATCCATCCAACTCAGGGTCTCCAGGTGGGGGGGGCTGGAGGTTACCCCAGCTGATGTGGGGTGAGAGTGGGGTTCACCCTGGACAGGTCGGCAGTCTGTCACAGGGCTGCAGATGTGACATCTTCACCATAATTATGAGTATTGACACCAAAGTGAGTGACTCTTGTCACTCTTGTGGCTGATCTTTCAGCAGGAAATAGAACTTTCAAATTAAGAGAGAGAGGATTGTCCACTACTTCAAAAATAAATAAAAACACTGAGTCACCAAATGTACTTTGGTGAGCATCAGTCATTGTGATTGAAGGCCGGTGGTAGAAATATTTCTTTATTTTAACTTTATTGTGCTTGTTAAATGCAGATGTTTTTGTAATGTACTCCCTGCTTTAAACCGGCGAGCCTCATCATAAAAAACTAAACTCTTTCACATAATCGTTCCAACGATTCTGTGACTCTGAAACAACAGATGAGCGTCGGCCACTGAAACTGAGATCCTGTCAGCAGGGCCGACCTCGGCCTATATCGTAGTTTTCCAGTCTATCCCAGCATCTCTGATTACTCTTACAGTAGCCTGCTGTTGAAGAAATCACTGTCCTATTTTTCAGAGGGTTTTTCCCAAAGCGGCTGGAATAGCGAGTGTCTCGATTTCGTTATCACTGCCCAGTAGTCATCATCTCTCTGCCCCCCCCCCCCTCACACACATCAGACTGAAGTCTGGTCCCAGCAGGGCTGAGGCTCTGGGAGAGATAGTAGCTGCACTCAGCTCAAATGAAACAAGGACACATAAAGTAGGTATGAGGGAAATAACATATTTTGGTTTATTTATTTCCTTTCTGGAGGTGATATAAAACATAAAGACTGCTGAGGAGCTTGCTTGCACTACATTACATGCAGCAAAAGCACAGCATGTCCATTTACAGCAATGAAGCACAGCTGGAAAAAGTCTTTGTCCGGTCAGATAATTCCTCAAGTTACCAGCCCGGAGATAGCAAGCACCAGATAACAACCTCAGACCAAAGTAACATTAGATCATTGATTTTTATGGCTCTGACCTTTTGTCATCTGATTAAAATGTTTCCACAAATGGAAAATCAAGAGCCAATTTAAAGTCTTAAATAAAGGCCGGCCCCTCACTACAGGCTGAAGAAAGAACAGTCCCATCCAGCTGTATGCCTCAAGATGTGTCACAATAAAAGCCTTGTTAAGAAGTGAAAGCCTTCTGTCCACTCACACGTTAAGCACTGGGTTTGTTTCCCAATAGGGAAATGTTGGAATTCCCAGGTTTGGATTAGCAAGGCTACTGGGATATTAGCCGGGGGTAGCTGAGGTTAGCTTTCTTAAACGATGTCTTGGTGTGTGCCCTCGGCAACTTAATCTTGAAGGGAAGGCACCTGGTGGCACAAATGAAGAAGAAACATTCATTAATTGTTTTTAAGGAGACTCTAGACTTTAAATTGATTTTGTGCTTGAATGAAAACAAACTGCAGAGCCCCAAGTGAGGTTATTGATGAGATGTTAGACATTAGTCACCATTACAAAGAAAGGAGAACACTCTGAGTAGCAGGAATCACTGGATGTCTGCCTGTTTTTCCCTGTTCATCGGTTGTGGGTAATATTGCATTTGGATCGTCCGATCAGAAACTGGCTTCCACAGCATGGATGAATTTGATCTTTGATCTAAGGTGTGATATTTTCTTGAGAACATCAATAGAATGTCAGTTTTTATTGTTTCAATTTTGTTTCAATTTTCGACCCATTTTTGCTCCCAATGGTAGAGAATCCTTTCAAAAAATTCCTAGAATTAGATCCGAATCAACTCCACACATTCATCACCCTCACCTCCGGTAACAGTTTTCTGTACTTACCTTTTGGAGTAATAATACACAATATCATGCCATTTTACTGATTTAAAAGTACTAGTACACGCCCATGCTACAGTGCTGTGTGTCACACCTGAAAGTTCAAATGGAAAGTAAGTGTCTGTGTCTGTGTCTGTGTCTGTGTCCGTCCTGTACAGTGTCAGTGTCAGTCAGAACCACCCAGTGAAACCAGTTCATGGGTTCTTTTCTTCGGCTGACTCTGAACTGCAGAGCGAGCAAACAGCAGGTTTTCCTCATTTCACATAATTGATATCAGAGGAAGCAAGTATGACATCAGTGACACCTTTGACCTGTGTGAGGTAAAAGCTGCAGACACCTGGTTAAAAATCACATCATTACAGCATAAAACAAGTCACGATCATCACATTCCAGTTATTACATTAAAAAAAAGTGTCCATGAATTTCTTTAAGCACACACTAACCAGCTGTAAGGTCCTCCTGCTGTGACAGCAGAGGGACCCCTCCCCAGAATGAAACCCTGGATGGGAGAGTCAGAAAGTTGAGACTTGTTAGCAGAAAGTGTTGTCACACCTTTCCCAGAGTGGAGCTATGTTTATTCCTGCCTGTTTTTCCTAATCTGCTACTTCTGGGAGCATCAGCCCACTGCCTGACTGAAAGCTGTGTGCACACAGTGCTTATTCAAACTCAGTATTCAAACATTATTGATGATGATAATGACGGTTCTGCCCGCTCCTCTCGTAGGAATGCTTTGAGTTCCCGTCAGTTCTGAGGATTTTCCTGCCCATGTTGTGCGGTTTGCTAACTGGTAAAGCTACTCTCAGATGCACTCGTTATTGTCACCTCGTTATGTGCCGTATTTCTTTAATGCTTAATCATCACATGGAGCACATTTAAACCTGATCAGACTCCTTTTTGCCAAATAAACTGTGACTGGGAGCATTACTGTCCACTTATTTTCCACCAAAGCAGATCTGTGTTGCATTAATCATCAGAGATTACTGTTGTCAGTTGCAGGTGGCCCATTCCTCAGGTATTACTGAGGAATGGGGATTAAATTATAATCTGTGTGTTATTTTAAAGTGTTTTGAAGTTTTACGTTTATGAGCCGTGCAGCCGGCCGGATTAAAAATAATTTATTATTCTATAAAGAGACATCTGAAGGTTTTTGTTTTGTAATTTAAACTTGGATGATCGCTCATTATTTTTGCATTTTCATTTAGAACTTGTTAAAATGTTGTTGTACTCTTCTGAGTAACAGTTATGATTCTGTATTCATCCTGTAATGATTATAGATTAAAAAAACATATCATGTGGCCGATTGCTTGGAGGACATAAAATGTCTCACTGTTTACAAATTTAATGAACCATCATAGTGATACTGAAAAATCAGTTCTTTACTAATGTTTGCAGTTGTTACGGGTCTCAATAATTTCATTGTTTTTTTATGGGCTCAGTCATTAGCCTGCACTTCCTGTAACATGCATTAAATCTGGAGGTGATTTCCTCTCAGTTCTTGGTCTCTTTCAGCAGTGTTACATTTGAGCCTCTGTTCTCTGTTTTTCCACTGACACAGTTCTAAATCTCAGGACACTGAATTACTGCTATCACTTTAATGCACGTATATTATGGTAATCTTGTTCCCTGCTTATTGGCGCCTTAATAATGGAACACTCCATTGATCCCTGAAGGAAAATCCTCCTCGTGCCTCCAAAGCTCCTAAATAAGGAGAGAAAATGAATGACTGCAGTCTGTGAAGGGAGTACATGTAAATGATGTTACAGGAATGTCTTGCTAATAGCTTTACGCCCATCACTGCTGCTGCAGTTCAGTCCAGCACTGCTGCAAAACTCAGAGAGCCCGTCACTGCCTTTTTCAGGAAATATTTAATATTTAGCAACAAATATATGCCAATGAAGCCTGCAGCCCCCCTGCAGAAGCAGCAGGTCTCTGTGCTTCGGCTCATATGCTTCAGTATGGTGTCTCTGAAGCTTATTTATAGGAGTCCACTGTGGAGCTGGATCACTTGCGCTTCTCTCTTTGACAGTCCAAGACTGCAGTAAAGTAAATGTTGGCCGTCCTGTGTGTTTTACAGGGAGAGATGAAACGATCCAGCCTGCCAAGCCATCCTTCCTGGAGTACTTTGAGCAGAAGGAGAAGGAGGCTAACAGTCATAATGATGGAGGAGGAAGAGGACAAAACAACGCAGATAACCGCAAACTGCCTGGAGAAGGAGATCTTGAAGTGGTGAGTTAAAGGCACTCTGAGTGGCTTTACGGTGTCCATTGAAGACCTGCTGCAGTATACTGAATTTATATCAGTGTGCTGAGATAAAACCCATGCTTCCATTTTATTATTGTTCCTGTGACCACCACTTTGTTCAAAACGGCACTGTGAGCAAGGCACGCTTTTATTACCCTCAGCTTTTTAATAGAGGGAGGGGGGGGGGGGTGTTCATGTTGGAAATGTTCCTGGTTTCTGAGGTAAATCAGGATTAATGTGAAGGACAGTCAGAAAACACTCCAGCCATAAATTTAGTGGATGAAGGTAAATCTTATCTGTACCCTGCTGCCACCTGCAGGGGGCACCACACCGACTGCTTGCAGGTTGTTCTATAAAAACTGAGCACAAAGCAAACAGAAGAGGAGGGAGCCCGTGAACCAGCCCCACAGTGGGCCTTCACAGTCAGGCTTCTCCCCTAAACCAAGACTGAAAGCTGCTGGACGGCCACTAACCCCACTCAGCTCATGATTAATAAACAGAACTACAGAATCACACCTTTCCCTCACGTTTCGGGGCTGTTGCCTGATGTAATCACATTACAGCAAATGAAAAAGCCGAGGCTGTTTGTCTCGCTCAGAGACATTTAGGCTGGACAAATGTCTGCTGCTGGAATTAAATATTAAATATGTAACCTTTAAAATACGAGGTGGGTTCTCTTACCGATCAACCAGCTGCCTTTTTGCCTTTAGCTATTCAGAGGATGCTTCAACTGAGAGAGATGTCCAAACTATAATTAAACAGCTTTCAAACAAGTAGGCAGTGAATCCTGATAGCTGTGATTATTAAAAAGAGCAGAGTCTGTTATTAGCAGCAGCGAGGATCGCTTGAATTATGTAAAATGCTGAATTCTACAGTGGCTGTTGGAGCATGTAGTTGTCTGAGTGTGTCTCCATTAAAGAACAAAGATGTGTGTGTTCTGGTGAATATGTGCATGCATGACTTCATCATTTTCAGTTGTGTGCATTTGAGGTTGTTACACTAACAGACAGTGATGGGTGTCCCCTGGATGACCCTGACTTTTGTTCTCCTGGATCTTTAATATTCTAACTGTTTGATGCAGGACCAAAAAAACCTACCGTGTCTCAGACACACACACACACACACACACACACACACACACACACACACACACACACACACACCCCACATAGGTGTATCTCTCTGCTGTGACACCTGTGTGCTGTCATGCTCGTCAGGCTCAGCGCACACGTTCAGTAAGAGGATCGTCTCTCAGTGACTTCAAAAAGTTCTTCTGTCGTGTGTTTGAGCAGAGAAATGCAAAAGAGGCGTCGTACACATTTACATCTGCACTACAAACACTCAGAATGTAAGGAGTATGCATTTATAAATGAAATGCTGTCCAAAAACAGGAACTACAGATGTGCATTTGAAGGAAGTACTCAGAGTAGACGTACACCAGCTGCAGTTTCTGACCGGTTCATAATTGGGCCGACTGACGGGTCTGCAGTCAGGGCGAGAACACTGGAAACAGCCGATTCCAGTTCCTGATCAGTCGATCTGTGATTACCAATATCTTAATCTGTTGTAGACATATTTATATGAAGCAGAGGTGCTGTAGTTCTGCAGATTTTTCTCTTAAGTTTCCGTTTTAGGTCCAGTTGCTTTGCTTTGTATTGTTAGATTAGTGTGTTTCATTAGCCAGTTTAAGGGTGGAGTGCCCCCTCTGGGTTGGTAATGTGGTGCTGCCCCACGTGGAGGAGTTCATCTGTCTCAGGGTCTGGTTGCTGAGTAGGTGGAGATTGATTGACAGCTGGAGTGTCTGCAGTGATGAGGATTCTGTCTGAGAGCTGAGCCTGAAAGTGAAGCTATCGATCAAGGTTCCCACCCTCTGTGACCACGAGCTGCAGGCAGTGACCGCGAGTTTGAGACTGAGGACAAGCAGTGGAAACAAGGGGTGGGGGGCTTAGAGATGGGGTGGGGGGCTGGGTCATTCAGGGGGATTCAGAGTAGATGGAGTGTTTTGGGTACCCGCTGCAGCAGGAGGCTGGGACGGCCCCGGGTCAGTCTGTCAGCTGGTCTGCCTCGGTGCCCCCCACCCCCGCAGAAATTCAGAATAAGTATTTCTTGGGTTTATTGATCCTGTTTACTGAGCCCCCTCAGGGTTTTGTACAGGTTTTTTTCTCTGGTCTAATATTTGTGTTTCAGTCGACTAAAATGGTTTTAATACTTAGTTGTTTAAAGTTTAATATACCGTATTTTCCGGAGTATAAGTCGCACTTTTTTTCATAGTTTGGCTGGGGGTGCGACCTATACTCCGGAGCGACGTATATGTGACATTTATAACACATGAACCAAAATACTCCAGCCACTTGACATCTCCGTGAACTGCAGCTTTAAGGCAGTCTTGCGTAACCTGTGGGCGCAGTGGATGATGGATGGAGAGCACAGCTTAACGGCAACTGGGAGAATGCGCCACCCAACTTTCCTGGAAGTCATTGGATGGATCAAGAAAACATGGGCTTCAGTGACAAACCATCCTGTTGGGATTCAGAAAGGCTGGAATAATTGGAACTGCAGCTGACGACGAGTCTGACTAACGCGACACAGAAGAGGAAGCGGCGCTTCGTCTACGGAGTGTACGGAATTGTTTAGAAGTGACACCGAGGATGAAGAATTCAATGGATTGATGGTTTGGTTAACTTGTTAGTATGTTCTTTATGCTATGGTTATCTGAATAACTTAATGTTACGTTAACATACCGAACACGTGTTCGTTGTGCGTCATGTAGCTGAATGTGCTACGTTAGCATAACGTAGGTGTAACCGTGTTCGTCCTGTTCTTTAATCCATTATTATTTTAAATTGCCGTTCAAGATGGAATTTCTGCTCTGGGTCTCGGATTCTATCAACCCCCCCCCCCCAAAAAGTGCGACTTATAGTCCAGTGCGACCTATATATGTTTTTTTCTTCTTTATTATGCATTTTTTGGCTGGTGCGACCTATACTCCGGAGCGACGTATAGTCCGAAAAATACGGTAATCATGATAGTGGGTGAACACTGTCTTCGTTCACTGCTGTGCTCTGTAATCAAATCCTTTTACTTTAAACTCAGCTTCACATTTTTATGAGTTTGTCTGTGTGTTAAAGTGTTACTGTAGGCTCTGCAGCTCAGTTTAAGTCCATGCTGTATTTACAGAGAGCGGCTCTAACGAGGGAAAACACGACACCGTCGCCGTGCCTTTCTGTACCGTTTAGGGGCTCACGCGTTTGGAGGGGAGTCAAACAGGCTTTATTTCACCGACTCCGATCCCGCCTGGGGGGGATTTATTGTTCCATTAGACTTGCAAATGTGAAGATAAAAAGCAAATTTCTTTTTGGATCTGTAATACATCGAGGCAGCTTGTTGACAGCCTCATGCTGACTGTGTTTAATTTTAGATATGTCTATTTTTGTATTTTTCTATCAGATGTTTTTTTAATGCACTTATCCGGGACAGTCATGCTGGCTTGTTTGTGATTTATACATGTGCTTTTTTCAATCTTTTTAAGGCTTATATTTCATGTGCACGGTTGCTCTTTCATTCACAACTCTCTCCAGGCTAACAGTATCCTGACTGTAGGAGTGTTTGAGTGCGCAGCCTTTCGCCTTTATTTTAAGGTGTGTTTGGATGTTATATAGATTTTAAGGCTGTATGTAGCGGCCCTGCATTAATATTTACCACTTTAGCTGCAGTGTGGCTCCAACCGGGTTAGAAATGTGACAGTACAGCAGTGAACCTATGGAAGAAAAGCACTAACCTGCATTATTCATGACAGGTTGTTCTACGTCGGCTTATCTCGTGCCTTTTCTTCATGTTTTTCTTCCCCATCTATTTTTGTTCTTCACTTACTGTTTTCTTTTTTCCGCTCTCATCCCCCCGCTGCCTTTTCCATTCATCCTGTCTCTTCGTCAGATCTCACAGATGCTGAGTTTTTGTCTAACAGACTGTGACAGAAGGTAAAGTCTGAGGATGCAGGTCCAAACCGGTCAGCGTCTAATGAACCATCATCAGTCACATGTTGGTCAGAGCTTAACTGTTAGATAACTGAGTGATGTGCCTGCACACACTGACCCTGTGTGTGTGTGTGTGTGCTTTCCTGATCTGGTTGTAGTGGCTCATCTCAATAGAGCTTTAGTTTATTTTTTTAAACACAGAGGCTTCTGAACCCTGAGGAGAATTCACTTTTTAGGGTCACCTCAGCATCTGCCTCCATCCCACCCTGTCCCAGCATCCACAGTCACTACACCCTTTCTCTCTCGCTGCCTCCACATGCACCTTCCCCCCTTCTCCTCCTCCTCCTCTGCCTTTGGTCAGCAGAAGCAGCAGCACAGTTTCCACAAACTTACTGCTGGTCATCTTCCTGTTAACCTTCCCATTTATCCATGCTTGGGACCAGTATTAGGTACACACTAGCTTGTGCTTATTGATTTATGGAAAATATGCATAAAGGGCTCAAAATGTCTGCTAGAGAGCACTCATGCACTCTGTAGTGTGAGAGTGAGACTTAGTGGGATCTGAGTGCTCGTACTCTGAACGAGTCAGAAGCTCTCCACGGCTGTAATGACCGGTTTGTTTCTTACAGCTTCCTGTTTGAGTCTTTACGTCCCTGAAGAAAACACAGGCTAATGAACAGGAGGCTCAATCTGTGGCTCAGCCTCTCAGCTCTGACCTCAGTGTGATAGTTCAGAGCCCTGCTCAGGTTCTTCTTGTCTCGGGTTGGTTAGACTTTTAATAACTGATAGTTTTAGTCTAACAGGTCCCTGACATATGGAAATGAAGGAGGGCATCCTTCGGTTGTTAATGGCTCGAGGCTCACATCTAAATTGTGTATTATTAAGTTTATTAATGGAAAACTGAAATATTTTTCTTCAACAAAAATCTTTTTTAGCGAGATTTCAGATTGTCATCTAGCTCACCGCTCATTGGGACTGCTGCTCTTCATGGATATCTAAAGTCTTTGTGATCATTTATCAGATGATGACAGTTATTGATCATCATTCCAGTGACAGAAACCTTCAAATTCCTGCATTCTGCCTTTTGTTCAGTCCCCAAATGAAGGTACTGAGGTGGATCAGAAACTCTGAAACTTGAGTTTGTGGAATAACTCTTTTCTCTGCAGCTGAGGAACCACTCGATGTGTGTGTGTTTTCATTGGAGTATGGCTGTGTGTTGTGGAGAGAGCGGTGGACCTGGTCACTGACTTATCTTAAAGCTGCACTGAAGCAGTGTTTGTTCGTGATATGATCTGTATGCTGCGTTCATCCATGTCTGTAAGCAAAGCCATGTTTGTGGTCTGCACACTCTTAACAAGTTTCATACTTAGAGAAATCTGTGAGTTGGCAGAACAGGATACAACACTGTCAAAACAGAACAGATGACCAGCTTTGGATGTGGAGCCAACAATACAGTAAAATCCTTCAGCTGCTGAAGGCTCTGCTGTGCTAACAGCTCTGCTTCAGTGTCCAGAGGGGTCATAAAGCTGTGTGTGAAACTCCTGAAACTGAACCAAAGGAGAGGATTCAGCAGTGGGTTCATCACTAAGGTGAATGTGAGAGGCTTTGTCAGGAAACTGCAGATACCCAGGATCCTTAGGTACCCTTTGGTCTGGTAACAGCTGGTGTTTCAGGCATTGACAGTTTCAGATCAAAGCTCAGGCCCTTATTCCTCCTACAGGCACTAAGCACGTTCATGCTGTTCACTTTAGAGGTCATCTCTCTGTTTTCAGTCAGAAGTGTGCCTGTCTGTGGAAAAGGCCTGAGATCAGGCGTTTGGAAGCAGTTAGCTCACATGCTAAATATTTAATGACTTAAAGTGAGTTCTTTGTAGCTGTTTGTGCAGCAAAAATGAAGTCACAGCTGAAAAGAATGTGCTCTTAACAATATTATGGAGAATGACTATTTTAATGGCTGCATCCTCACAGAGGACACACACACACACACACACACACACACACACACACACACACACACACACACACACACACACACACACACACACACACACACACACACACACACACACACACCAGTGAAGTCAGCAGTGTGCTGTTGTGACGGTGAGCCTGGTGATTGTTAGATTTGACCTGAGGAGGTTAAATGATGTCAGCGTTCAGTGAAAACGCAGCGTGGGAGATTGAGACGCTGTTTTCATTTGTTACAGAAATCCAGGCGAACTTTTGTTTTTACTACGACATTAATGAGTCATCAATCAGAGAGCATGTGTGTGTGTTTATTTGGATGATGATTCTGTAAACAATAAGCTTATTGATCACTGAATATGTTGAATAAACTGTGAACCAAATGTCGGGAGCTTTGACCCCTCAGGACTTGGTGAAGTCCGGGTGGAGGACCTTCCCTTGTTCCCGGTTCTCTGTTAGTGGACTCGGACGCCGGTGTTATTTTAGCTCTATTGATTGTGGGTAATAAATAGCCTGAGAGGCTGTGCTGCTGCTAAAAGCTGAGAGGGGGAATCCCCTGGGGGAAAGCTAAAGCAGGCAGCAGGTCCCTGTCTGAGGCTGCACCCAGGAGGGGAGGAGGGATTGAATGCAAGTCAATAGAGTTATCCTGTGAAAGCTACTAAAATAGATGCTTTATCACACACGTGGGTTATTGCTGCCATATGTGATGTATTTTGAGGTTGTGGTAAAGATTTTTGCCACTTGGTGTGTATTGATCTTTGAGCAGTTATAGATGTGATTTTTACCTGGACGCAGTTTTAAGGTAACTCCATGAATCATTTTATCGCTCTCACATCAAAGTATGTCAGAATTTCCTCAGTTTCCTTTTGACAACAAGTTCATTCATGACCTCAAAGTTCATCTGCAGATTGTTTCTGTGACCCTGAGAGTTGGTTCCCTCACAGCTCCGTGTTCAGGCTCAGCTGGTTAGCTGCTGTTTCCGTACTTTTTGTTCATTTTTAGATAAATTAGTTTTTTTTGGGGGGTGGGGGGACTAAGTTTGCCTGCAGAGTGAGGTGCTCTGAGACATCAGGTCTTCAGGTCCTCTGATGCTGTTGAATAACATATTTAATGTGTCCTCCTAGATAAGCACGTGGTCGGTGGAGGAGCTGCGGGGGAAGCTCGCCTCTCTGGACCCTCAGATGGAGCAGGAGATCGAGGAGATCCGCCAGCGCTACCAGGCCAAGAGGCAGCCCATCCTCGACGCCATTGAGGCCAAAAAACGAAGGCAGCAGAACTTCTGAGAAGCTCTCGAGGATTTCTCTGGTTTCCTGCAGCAGTTTGAGGACTCGGGCTGAGCTCAAACTGGTCCCAGCCTGATGCGACGTTTGGGAAACTGCGAGAGGGCGAGTGGTGTTGATGGCGTTGGATGTCTACCTGCTGAGTTTGTTGAACTGAGATCCACGAGTCCTCTGTTCTAGTCTCAGAGGTTCATGGCAGTTCTTTATATTTGGACATCAGCAGCAGCTGGTTTGGACTTGACTTTCTTTCTGCTTATTTCAAGCTTGCACACGGCTGTCTTAATCATACGGTGGGAACACTCAGAGCCCGCCTCTAAGTGTCCTTCCTGTAATCATGTGGTACATCATCATTCAAACTGCTGCCTGTTAAACTTTGGTACTCGCCTGTTAGTTTCAGCTCTTGCCATGGCTGCTGGTAAGCAGTGAAGCTGCTGAGGTTTCCTCCTCACAGCGAGGCGTTTTACACCATCAATCCTCATTCTTGAAAGCAAAAATGCACAAAAGTAAAAAAATGTAGGACACAGAGAGAACTGGGTTCTGCCCGCACGCGTCTGCTTTTGCAAAGAGCTCTTAAAAAAAAAAACACACCCTTTCCCAGTTGCACAGAATTTTAATTGATAGCTAAAAGCAGAGGAGGTAGCGGTCCACTCTCCCTCCTCCTCTTTCACTCGATCGGTCTTCTGAGAGATGCTGCAGATATTCTGTTTCCACACAGTTTGGCTCTTTGCTCTGAACTCCAAAGTTAAGGCTTCCTTCGAAGCTGCTTGAGGAAACTTTTTAATTTGGTACGTGTCCCTGCTTCTCTGTTTCCTACATTTCATGACTTCATAGCCTTTGGTGTTACATAGAAGCCCCGTTCATTATATCGGCCTTCATGTTTGTGCCTCACAGCCAAAATGTTCCTTTTTCTTGTCTTTGATCGTCTGTTGGCTGAGCTGCTTTCTGCAGTCAGTCTGCAGTACGGTTATCTGGAACATCATTTCACTTTTTCCCCTTTATTTTTTAGACGGGGGGATAATGTCTAAATTTTTATAGGATTATGCTGCCATCATCTTTTGGTGTCTGTCATTGAGCAGCAGGACCGTTACTGTTTACAGCCCACAGATGATTGTTCTGCTTGTCTGATGATTTGTTTTGGTTTGTTGGGCTGCAGGTTCGAGGAAAAGTCTGACAGGTCAGGAGATCAGAGAGAAAGGAAATATGTTTGGCTACAGAGAAATCAGTTTTATCTGGCACAGTGTAATATTTAGTAAAAGGTTTCTAACACACTGTAAAGAAGAAGATGTTTACAGGATAGTCAGCAGTTCTAACTCACCCGTCTGTAACGTCACAGCTCAGCTTCAGTCTCTGCTCGTACAGCAGGGGGAGTTTCAGTCGTCGACGTGCAGGTTAAATAAAGTTTTTCCCGTGTCTGCTCAGTGGGATAAAGCCCGCCTGGCTGTCCTGGTTAAACTGTTCTTCTACCAGTTAATCCTGCTCTACAGAAACATGCTGCAGTCCAGCAGGGGGCGCTATCAAGGTAGTCCTGAATGAATAGGAGTGAATGAAGCTAAATTTATAAAATAATTTACAAAAAAACCCTTCATTTTATTTTAGTTTTCAGAAATCCAGCATCAAGAAAATAAAGTAAGACTTTAGATGTTCTTCCAGTAAAGCTGATGATGTCACACAGAACGTTCTGCTGCAGCGTGCTGATTGGCCAGGATTTGCGACAGGACGCCCTCCCTCGGTGGTGCCCGTTCCCGAGTAGTAACGAGGCTTCCGGAGCGTGGCTGACGGATGGCGGGGATGTGGGCGTGTCTGAGCGGCAGCAGCTGTGATGGTTGAAGGTGATGCTTTCAGGACGCTGCAGCTCGACGGTTTTTACTGCAACTGAAACCTGTGAGAAATACACAGAAATGTGAACTTTATGCTGTCTCTCAAAAACATTTCCAGAAGGAATTTTACATTTTTGGGCTGCAGCTCCACAGAGCCTCATGAGCTCAGAGCGGGAGGTCTCCATAACATCTGCCAGGTGACCAATCAGAGCAGAGACTGAGGCACTGCAGCAGTGAAGCTAAATTAATGCATTCATTAAAGCATGCAGATCTACTCTGCAGGAAAATAAGATGATGAAGTGTACACTAGCATATCAGGGCGTTTGTAACATTACAGTGTGTTAGAAATCATTCATTAAATGTTTAAAAATCTTTAATAGGGGATGTTGGAGGAGGAGCGCTAATCTTTGTTTCATCAGCTTACCCGGTAACCTCTTCATCGCTCCAAAGCCACCGATGATGGAGGTGAAACATGGAGCGTGGGACCCTGAAGTTCAAATCCTGTTTTTCTCACATTCATATTGAGAGTTTTGATGCTCTGATTGTTGTTTGCACCAAGATGTGAAATCTGAGCACATTTGCCTTTGGCTGAACCAGCGGTGCCCTTCTTATCGTTTGGATTTATTTATTTTCCTCCTGAAATGAGCTCTGCAAACCGCTGGTTTGACAGATCGAGCGAAGCTTTTATCCCCTGGTTAGAATTGGCACAGCAGACTCCGCGAGGCTGCCCCTGAAACTGCACCAAGAAGACGCAACTTCTGACATTCCTGTAGGAGGTCCAGCACAAGAGAAAATGAGGGATGATTTCTATTTTTATACGTGGGTTTAGCAGCGACGTGTCGGGGTGAAAACGAGCGGCTCAGGTCATAAAACTCCTCAGGGGTGTAAAATAATGAGAGGTGATTAGAAAAGGCTGTAGATAGTTCAGAGATCCTTCACACAGTCACGTCTGTATATATGAGCTACACTCAGCTGTGTGTGTATATTTTGATTCATTCATGTTACTGCTTAAAATATTGAGCAGTTATCAAACGAGGACGAGTCAGAACTGCTGTTTCTGGAGGGAAACCCTTCAGCTGGGTTCATCACTGAATGCTGTATTTAAAGGAGGGTTCAAACCCCGAGTTTGCAGATTTTCCTGTGGCCTGTAGTGCTGTTTATGTCTCCGATATTTTAGTTAAATGCTCCGTTTATATCTGCGCTCCTTTCAGTGGCGTGCAGCTGCATGAAGCTTGGCTCCAGTCAGACGAACAGAAGTGCAGAAGTGAACCTGCCTCCAGCCTGCTGCATGTATTTGGCCCCTGTGGATGTTTCTCATGTACAGTGGCTTATTATTTTTCTTAAATGCATCTGTTTAGATTTTATTATGGTTTTAAAGTAGACACAGGAAGCTGGAGCAGATCCGTGTCACCTCAGCTGACTGGAGTCTGCCCGTGTTTGTGCTCTCAGTGCCTTTGGAGACCCAGCTGTGCTGCAGAGCATCCAGGAAGTCTGTGCTGGGCTTCTGTGGTCGCTGAACTCCACTGAAAAATCAGTTTCATACTTTGCAATAATCAGGAGCCACAGGCGTCTTTGCACTGCACCCGTACTCTATGGATCCTGTCGCTCAGCTGGCTTGTTGATGTTGGCTGATAGGTTCTCAGCCAAATATGATCTGTAGTCCAAAAGAAGAAAACAAAGCCTGAGGCTGCAAAATGTGCAGTCCTGCAGGGTCCACGGGGCGAGTGCCATTCAGCTTCTATCACAAAAGGCATCTCTGCAGCTCCAAACTCACCAAACTGATACGGTGGATAAATAACACAGCAGGCCTGAGGAGCACTGTGTGCATTAGTTTGAACTGCTCCATTAAGCTTCCTGTGTTTTGTTTGTATGATAATGACTCAGTTCATTTCCTGCTGTGTGTTACAGGCTTGTTTCTGCCTCGGCCGGCTTTTCACAATATACGAACTGGTTTTGATCACGTTGTTTGATCCTCAGGCTCAGATATTGATTGATGTTTAATTTGATGCATGAGCTGCTGTTTGAAATTAAGTCGAAGTCACTGGAGAAGCAGAGCATCTCTTTCTGTTTCTGAGCCTTTTCTGAACTGGAGAATTTGGAGGAACGGACATCTCAGAGTATTTGCAGGTTTATTTTTGGTGCTCTGTTTTAAAAGGTCAGAACAATTAAAAGGTCCACACCTCATTTTTCCTGCGAACATTCATGTTTCCTGAACCACTGCAGTGAAGTCTCACTCAGCTTTACTTTTAATTCTTACTGAAACAAACTGATTCATGTGTAACTGTAATAATTATCCACTGTAATGTTTAGTCCATTTGGTCATGTTTGCAGCTGTTTTATGTTATTTAATTTCAGCTGCAAATTCAAGCACAATAACGAACATTTTAATGTTAGAGGGTCGAACAGAGACCTTCATTGGATTCCTGAGGAAACATAAAAGTGCCTGCAAACGTGAACAAAGAAAACAGAGACCTCCGAATGCTGCCTCAGTTCATCCACTCCTGATTGGATTATTTAGACAAACCGCAGGTGACGCCTCCCTGTTCCTGTTACTCTGAAAGCTCAGCCTGGTTTCTCTGAGCGTGCTCAGTCGCGTCTGCCTCGTGTCTGACATCACTGCTGTTTGTGTTTTACATGTTTTTGTTTGCTTGTCTAACAATGAAATAAAACTAAAGCAACACAAAGTGCGTTTTTTTCTTTTGTTCATATATAAATTTATATAATCAAATGTAACAGTTTACACTGAGTGGACACTTTATTAGTTGCACCTTTCTGATACCAGGTGGGACCTTTTTTTGTGGACCTGTCAGGTGATGATCTGAATGCACTATTGTACCAAACATATTTACTTTTACAAGAAGTGCTCTACAAGTTTTCTAAAGGCTATTCTTGTTAATTATATTTTTATTTTATTTATTCCTGCCAGATCTGACAGGCAGGGAAAGAAGAAGAGAGAGAGAGAGGAAAGAAAAAAAAAAGGGGGGGCGGGGGTAGAAGATAAAAGCCACACATAGATACACGTTCACATATATATACATGTGTATACATACACACACACATACACTCTTGCTGTAGTTTGTAGTAATGTATGTGTGTTTCTCTGTCATGGAACGTACTCTATAATGAGGGCAAGAAGCCGCAACCACCCCCATCGGGATCCAGAGGCAAGCAGGGAAAGACCCAGGGGACCCGGGTCATCCACGGCCCACCAGGAGCACAGAAGACCTGAGGCCACACATCCTGATGGCCACCGTGCGCACACCCCAGAGGAGGAAGACCCCAGACGGAGCCCCGACAGTCAACGGGCAAGAGCCAGAGGCAATGAGCAGCCCGCCCCCCCAGCACAAGCCGAGACTGCAGCCCCAGGCGCCCAGGAATCGCCCGACACCCAGCAGAGCCCCCCCACCCGAACGCCAAAGAGGCCCGAGCCACCCCCAGGCCAGGGACCGTTTTCTTTGACAGCTGCTTCATCGAGGTGCAGGGAGCACTTCTCTGAAACTGGCTCCGTGTTGACGTGACATCATCACAGTCGCTGCTGGTTGCACGTCAGCCGTGATGTGACCGCCGTTCCACCTCAGCTCTGAGGCGCTCTGTGGGATTGATGTCTGGAGGCCATTGGAGTGCAGTGACCTCACTGTCATAGGAAACCAGTCTGAGATGATTCAGTTCAGTTTTATTTATATATAACACCAAATCACAGTCGCCTCAAGGTGCCTAATACTGTAACATAAATGATCTGAGCGTTATGATGTGTGGTCAGCAGCTCTGCTCAGAGAGGCTGTGGAGTTTAAATGATGCTCAGTTGGAGCCCACGGTGTGCCAAAAAAACATCTCCCACATCTTCACACCAGCAGCCTGAGCTGCTGATACGAGCCAGGATGGATCCGTGATTTCATGCTGTTTATGCCAAATTCTGACCCCAAATCTGAATATAAAAATTGAGACTAGGCAACATTTTCCAGTCTTCTGTTTTTAGTGAGTCTGTGTGAACTGCAGCCTCGGTTTCCTGTTTCCTGACAGGAGGGGCAGCTGGTGTGGTCTCCTGCTGCTGCAACATTTAACATGTTGCACATTCAGAGATGCTCTTCTGCGTACTCTGGTTGTAACGAGTGGTTATTTGAGTTACTGTTGTCTTCCTGTCAGCTTGAAGCATTCCCCTCTGACAGCAATGAGGTATTTCCACCCACAGCTGCTCACTGGATGTTAACTGTTTTTCATTTCTGATGCTTTGTTTGAGCTTCAGCAGGTCGTCTGGACCGTGTCCACATGGCTAAATGCACTGAGTTGCTGAGATGTGTCTCTGCTTCAACACACCTGAGTCACATATAGAAGTCATTAGCAGGACTCTGGAGAACCTGACTGCATACTGAGGAGGTAATTCAGATTCAGGTGTGTTGGATCAAGGACACATCTAAAACCTGCAGGACACCGGCCCTCCAGGCCTGGATTTTGACAAAGTGGCTGGTGAGTGTACATGAAGGATAAACAGAAACTTTGATCCTGCAAATCTGGGTCTCATATCTGACGAATTAAAAGACGTTTGAGTTTGTAGTGACTTTTCTGCCTCGTGCTCTTCATCATCAGCTGTGACTCCTCACCGTCCTCTTAAAAAGGTTTCTGTCGTCCCATCAGATCCATCACAGACACCCAAACTTTTCAAGCACACTTCGTTCCTCTTGTTTCCACGTCGAGACTTCTGTCGGCCAAAATAGCAGAAATGAATTTTTAATCAGCCGGCCACGAATCTGATCTCTGTCCTTCAGTCTGTGAGCGGCTGCTTGTCCCCACGGGGCAAACTGTGTGTGTGCGGTCACAGAAAACACCAATTCTGGGAGGTCGAAAAAGAAAAACATGTTTATAACGATGCTTCAAGCTTTTATTTGCACAAAGGAGAATTAATATGTGGAAGTTTTATTTTCTGTCAAATGCAGGTGAAAACATCTCATTTATCTCTGTCTGAGACCGGCCTTCCTCTGACAGCACCTGGATGGATGTCCTGGAGGACCTGCGCAGCTTCACTGAGCTGCCACGGAGGTAAAGAGAGCCCCTGTAAACCCTCTCTGGGGTGGTCTTGTTGCCTCTCTGGTCACTTTGATTTGCACCAAAGCAGCTGAAACAGATTCAGTGGATTTTACTTCCTAACTGAAGCTTAACTGTATTCTGCTCTGATCGACCATTCCAGTAACTTTACAGCTCATCTATTTATTTCTTCCAAAGTCCTGAACGCACTCTGACATCACGCTGAGAAGCCAGAGGTTCCTCAGAAGCATCCTGCTGAGCCTTTTTCAGATGATGGTAAAAACAGGTAAGAGCTTTCAGCCCGACTCGACAGCAGCATCAGGATCGCCGTCTCTCGCCTCACATCTGCATCCGTTATGTGAAACACAAGCTGAGCTGCAGCACAGTTTTAATACTTTTCATCCCGTTTGTCTTTCACAGCAAAGGTGACATTTAAAGGGCCAGTTCACCCAAACCTGATCC
The DNA here is from genome assembly GCF_007364275.1 of Archocentrus centrarchus. NCBI lineage: Eukaryota > Metazoa > Chordata > Actinopteri > Cichliformes > Cichlidae > Archocentrus > Archocentrus centrarchus. The sequence continues at coordinate 130,759 of NW_022060291.1, forward strand.
TCAGGAAGTTTCAACAGTTTTAGTGTCTCAGCTTGAAAGTCGTTATAGTGACTACACGTGTGTGTGTGTGTGTGTGTGTGTTTTACATTGAGTTTAATCAGAGGTGTTTCCTTTGTTGCTCTCCTCAGTCTGCTCTTCTAAATAAAACTATTTATTGATAAACATCACGTTTCCCATTATGTCAATTTTTGGTTGTTCTTGATTTCCTGTTTTATTATGAAACTTTCTAATTAAAATGCCACTCTGTACCTGTTTGGCTTTATAATATTTATACTACTTTTTGTCTATGTGTCCAACATATTTGAACTAACACTAGTTTTTCAGCAGATATGATGATGCAGAAATGTACAAAGATGTGTTAGCTCAGGTGAGTCTGCTGCTCGGAGCAGCTCATCAAACGCAGCTCTGTCTGTTTGCAGCATCACAGCTGATTTTAAATGAGCGTTTGATCCATTCACCTGCAAACAGAGTCGTTCATCTTTCACAAAGTCCTCACTGATGATCTCCAGATAAATATAGATAAATGTATCTATAAACCTGTACTGTATCTGTGAGAAACTGTGGATTTAACTTCAGGATGTGACCCAAAGGTTTTATCCTCGCAGACATTTTGCTGTGTGGCAGATAATGATGGCCTGCTGTGGGTCGGAGTGTAAACGCTGCACCATCGCCTTTCATGGCCTCTGAAACGAGTCCAGAATAGATGAAGTCTTGTGGTTGGCGGCGTTGCCTCACAGACGGCTCTGAGCACCACTTTGAGCCAGCCTGTCTAACCACTGGATAGATTTATATGAACATCATATTTACTACAATACTATAATACACTGTGTAATATTTAGCATTTTCACAGGAGGTTTCGCAGCGCGTTCTCACATCTTTCTGTTTAGTCAGATGCGCCTGAATCTCACGGTTAAGCACAAAGCGGCATCGGTGTCTTTATAGAGAGACGGTGGTCTAACGAGAGGCCTAACGAGTCTGCCAGGAGGCGGAGCTCTAAGGTGCTCATTCCTGTTTCTTTTGCAGTTTTTGTACTTTCACTTCTACCCACTGCTCAGGCTTTGGCACCACAAACTGCCAGTTAGGTAAGTTTGGGTTTAAACACTTCACAATATAACAGTCACAGGCCTGTCCTTACACTTGGTAAAGATATTCAGCCCACCCCCCCAGTTACATCAACTTTCCATATTGTTGCGTTTTGTGTTAGTTTGCAGGTGCTGTACAGGTGAACCTGTGCGGTCGGTGCTCACAGGTCGCTGCACAGACCACGGGTACGACTCCAAAATGGATCACAAACCTAAAAGATGTAAGTTTGTAACGGACTCACTGATCTGTGTTTACCTGAGCTGAAACCAATCAAAATGTTTCCACTGATGCTTCCAGGAAGCAGAGCCTCCTTCTGTCTTTTATATACAGTCTGTAGCACAGCCTTACAGTCGCTGCACTTTTAGCTGAAAGTTTCCTCTAAATGTTTTACTTCATGAACAAAATTACTACTAACAGTCCTCCATATTTTTATTCACTTAATTTCACACATGCTGTTTCTCTTCAGTCCATCAAATTTATGTTTAACTTCATCTTATGTTTTATTATCTTTGAACAAACCTGAAAACTGCCCACATGCACAAATGACAGCAAACCCATCACAGCTCTGTTAGCAACAGTCCCCCACCCCGACTTTCTCCCAGATAATGACCATTTACAGCATGACACCCCCCCCCCCCCCCCGATTTGTTTAGCAGCATTTTTCCAAAATCTAATCAGATTCCAGCTTCTTCTTCCTCATGATGGTCAAAGAGATTTCAGAGAAGGTCAAACATGAAGCCCACAGATCGCTACATTTCATGTGGCCTGTTTCAGATGGAAGATTTGAATATGAATAAAACCTCTGCTTCCATTTGGGCCTTCCTCACTGATAAGAACACATCATGCATGAGCGTTCAGCAGCTCTTCGTCACAGCTGATGCAGCTCCTTCTTCCTCGTTATCGTCGTGTAGGATGGATGCTCCACATAACTATAGTTTATTACACCACCTTCATCCTCATAATCGATATCATCTTCTTCAATATCATCAATATCATCATCGTCCAGACAGCAGCTGTCCCCGTTTGATCCCTCATCCTCTTCATCCTCCTCTGGCACATTCTCACAGCTCATCCTCATCCTCATCTTCTTGCGGTTGTTGTTTCTCACCGACGCCTCCAGAGCTTTCTGCCGGCGGTAGAAGTGGGAGAACTTGTTGAAGATGATGGTGATGGGCAGCGCCACCACCAGGGTACCGCCCAGGATGCAACCGCTTGCCGCCAGCTTCCCGACTACCGTGACGGGTACCACGTCCCCGTAACCCACCGTGGTCATGCTCACCGTCCCCCACCACCAGCAGGCCGGGATGGTGTCCAGGCCCACGTCCTGGAAACAGACACAGAGGGATGCTTTAAAAGTATAAGGATGTGATTTATATAAATATCCCAATAAAGCCGCAGCTGCACACCTGTGACCACACTGACTCTCTGTCTCTGTCTCTTTTTTTTTTTTTTAAGCCTGTCATGTCTGGCAATTTTTGCAATCAAGAATGATGATCTGAATGCACTGTTGTACCAAACATATTTGCTTTTACAAGAAGAGCTCTATTTTTTTCCTAAAGGCAATTCTTGTTAATGTTTGTATTTTTTTATTTTTTTATTTTATTTATTCAGGCCAGGTCTGACAGGCAGGTAGGGAGGGGAAAGAAGAGAAAGATAGACAGAGAATGGGAAAAGGATAGGTAAATTAAAAAAAAAGAAAAAAGGACAGAACCAAAAATATATATATACACATACATATATGCACATATATATATACATACAGACACATACATTATATATTAAGAGGGGTAGATACACGCGCGCGCGCGCGCACACACACACAGTCATGCTGTAGTTTGTAGCAATGTGTATGTGCCTCTCTCATTGAACATACTCACGATTGAGGGCAAGAAGCCGCACCCCCCCCCTTTCCCGGAATCCAGAGGCAAGCAGGGAAAGACCCAGAGGACCCGGGCCATCCACGGCCCTCTAGGAACTCAGAAAAACCAAAGCTACACATCCCGATGGCATCCACGTACAGACCCCAGAGGAGGAAGGAGGGAGACCCAGACGGAGCCGCCACAGTCAATGGGAAAGAGCCCAGAGAGCCAGAGGCAATGAGCAGCCCACCCCCCCGGCAGGCCACCCCCCCAGCACGAGCCTAGAATACGGCCCCGAGGCCCCAGGCACCCGAGAACCGCCCAACATCCAGCAGAGCCCCCCCACCCGAACGCTAAGGAAGCGGACCTAAGGAAGCGGGCCAAGAGCCACCCCAAGACATCCAGCCATGCACCCCAGGACCCACAGGCGCCCACATCCCAGGGGCGGCAGTGAGGACCAGCCGGGGGCAGCGGGGGAGCCGTAACTCCCACCCTCCGCAACCGTGTCCCACAGAGGCCAAGGCTCAGCAAGCCGCAGACCCAGGACCAGCTGTCCACACACACACACACACACACACACACACACACACACACACACACACACACAGTTCTTGTACTCATACATACACATCAGTCACACACTCATGCACTCACAAACGGACCTTATGTGGGCGAGCTGGTACAAGCACAGAGCCAGCGGCATCCTGGGGAAGCAGCCAACTCAGCCCCGAACCACTGGCCGGTCCCCATCCCAGGCAGGGTGCATGAAACCGGGGGGTGGGAAGACCTGCCCACCCCCTCCTCCCACTCATTGTGATTGGGGCGAACAAAAGAACAAAAGAAAAAAAGGGGGGGGGGGGGGGGCAGTATGCAACACAGCGAGCAGAGCCAATGGAGTGGCCCCACCCACTGCGGCACAAGCCCCCCCCCCCCCCCCCCCCCCCATACCCTACGTGTGTGTGATGTGTTGTTTTAGTGGGAGGAGGAGAAGGGTCAGGATACATATGACCGGGAGGTAGAAGTCTACCCCTGGAGGAAGAGAGCCAGCTTACTGCTGGCTCATTAAACACCACAGTTCCCTACACCCAACCGCAGGACGGGGAAGGTGGGCACGGGGTCTGAAGTGGCCACACCCCGAGGGCACCACCGTGCTCAAGGCCAGCACCTACCACCCACACTGCAAACACAACACCCACACACATAAACACAGTGGTCCTGAGTCCGGGGCTAACCTGTGCCCCGCAGTAACCGGTGCCACCACAACTGAGCGCCCTACCCCCCCATTAGACGCAGGCACCCTAGAATCCCAGAATGCCGGCCAGACATCCCAAAGCGGGCCAACCCACCCTCCACGGCTGCACGCCCGAGGGAGCGCGGACCCCGCAGTGCAGGGAGGGACCCAACCAGGAAACGGGCGACCCCAGGCGCCAGGGCCCCAGACCCCCAGACCCCGCACCCCGACCCTCGCAGAGGAGGCTGGCCACCCTGCCCAGGGCCAGCACCCACCACCACAGGCACCCCAGCCCCACACCCCAAGACCATAAGAGCATCCATCCAAGCCCCCACCGCCAACAACCAGGGCCCGCACACAGAAACCACAAAACGGCAGCCATCGTCTCTAGTCCAGGAGCCATCAGATACCCGAATCCCCGGCCCACCCCCAGTCACCAGCCGGCATACTGCGAGATGAGACCGCAGCCAATCATCCTCACTAAGTGATGGAGCTGATCAGCGGGGACCAGAGTGATTCAAATTTGTCCAGTTGGTTTTTAGAGGTGGCAGACATTCTTTCCAAACTAATGTGGTCTAAAAGTAAATTCTTATAGTGTATAATACACAAATCATTTTTGGAATTCCAATTCATGAGGATAGTTTTCTTAGCGATGCATAAGGCAGTAAGAACTGTGTGACATTTATTTGCTTCCATGTCTAATTCACTTATATCACCTAGAATGCACAGTTTTGGTGAAGCTGGGATACTGAAATTAAACCATGTGGATAAGTCTTCACACATCCTCTGCCAGAACCTCTGAACAGGTGTACAAGACCAAATAGCATGCATATAGTTTTCAGTATGATTGCCTGAACAGTGGGTGCATATATTTGTGTCTCTGAGGCCCATTTGGAACATCCTGTGTCCTGTATAGTGTATTCTATGGAGAGTTTTGTATTGTATAAGTTGTAAATTTGGACTTTTAGTCATTCTGAAGGTGTTTAAACATATCTGAGTCCAGAAATTTCCATCTGGGTTGATGGAAAGATCTCGCTCCCATTTTGCAGTTGGGAGGGAAATTGACTCTGTAGGAGTCGGTGGAAGGAGACACGAGCAGGTATGTAGTCTCAGCTTTATTAGGTAAACTCACAACAAACTAGAACTCCAAATATAACTCCTGCAAAAGGAGGAGTCAAGCCCTTTTATCCCAGGCCTCTCTCTCCCGCCTTTTCCAGATCTATTCCGGTCTCTCTCTTCGCAATAAGAGCTTGGGGCATTCTGGTGTGAAATGTGCATATATGTGGCCACCACACAGGCCCCCCCTGAACACACAGAATGGCAAACAATACAATAATAAAAACAGCAACCATTTTCAACTCAACATAGCAAAAATAAAATACCACATCAAGAGTATCTCCTAGGGGGTTTAACAAGGCGGCCGCTACGGCTGTGCTTGGCGACCACAGGTGGTGAAAACGAGGGAGGGGCATACCCCCGACTACGGCGAGACTGCCCCCTCGCAGGGGAAAAAACAGCAGCTGGGGGCAGGTCCTCCGAGTGAGGCATAGAAACGGGAGGACGACCGCGGCGTGGAGGTTGGGCCAACTCAATAGGACCATCCGGAAACATGTGAGCAGGCTTAAGGCGATCCACCGAAACCCGCTCCTGACGACCTCCCAGCTCAACCAAAAAATCCTTAGGTCCCACCTCTAGCACACGGAATGGACCATCATAAGGAGGTCGAAGTGGAGAACGGTGCGCGTCATGGCGGATAAAAATGTACTTGGCAGACATCAGGTCCTTTGGCACATATGACTGTGGAAGGCAGTGATTCGCCGCTACTGGGGCCAAAAACCTATCATTCCCCTGGAAAACCGGCCCGCTCCTTTTGTCGGCCCCCGAAGCAGATGCACCAGGAAGGAATTCCCCTGGAACCCTCAAAGGCTGGCCCAGGACCAGCTCGGCTGAAGAAGACTGCAGGTCCTCCTTAGGTGTCGCACGCAGGCCCAGCAGGACCCAAGGAAGGCGGTCAACCCAGCTGCTGTCCACCAGCGCAGCCCGTAAGGCAGCCTTCATGGTACGGTGGAACCTCTCGCAAAGGCCATTGGCCTGCGGGTGGTACGCGGTAGTGCGATGGAGTCTGACGCCAAGGTTCTCCGCCACAGCAGTCCACAGCTCAGACGTGAACTGAGGACCCCTGTCAGATGTCAAGTCAAGCGGTACGCCAAACCGAGATACCCAGGAGGAGACGAACGCACAAGCAACATCTGCTGAGGTGGTTGACGCCAAAGGAACTGCTTCAGGCCACCGAGTCGTCCTGTCCACCATTGTCAGGAGATGGGTGAAACCCCGGGAAGGGGGAAATGGACCTACCAGGTCTACATGGACATGTTCGAACCTTCTCTGGGGGATGGGAAAGTGCTCCAGAGGGGATTTGGTGTGTCGTTGCACTTTGGCGCGCTGACAAGCAACACATGAGGAAGCCCACGCCCTGACCTCTTTCCGGAGGCCGGGCCACACAAACTTGGCCCCTACCAACTTAACTGAGGCTTTAACTCCTGGGTGCGAAAGAGAATGAACTGCCTCAAAAACCCGCCGACACCAGCAAGCAGGAACCAAGGGGCGAGGCCTGCCCAATGAGACGTCGCAAAGTAGGGTTACGCCACTATCCTGAAATGAGACATCTTCCAAACGCAAACTGGACTCGGCCACCTTAAAAGCCTGAATCTCCGTATCCGTAAGTTGGTCGGCAGCCATGGCAGAGTAGTCCACTCCCAAATGCACAGAACTAACCTGCGCCCTGGACAGACAGTCAGCCACCCGATTACACTTGCCGGCGACGTTCTGAATGTCAGTGGTAAACTCTGAAATAGCAGAAAGCTGCCGTTGCTGCCGTGCAGTCCATGGTTCTGAAACCTTTGCCATGGCAAATGTGAGAGGTTTGTGGTCTACAAAAGCGGTAAAGTCACGGCCCTCAAGCAGGAACCGGAAATGACGCGTCGCGAGAAAAAGGGCAAGGAGCTCCCTGTCAAACGTACTGTACTTTCTCTCCGCATCCCGAAGCTTCCTGCTAAAAAAGGCGAGGGGCTGCCAAGCACCACCCACCCATTGTTCGCACACGGCCCCGACTGCAAAATCGGAGGCATCGGTAGTAAGGGCAACAGGCGCCTCGGGAGACGGGTGGGCCAGCAGGGCAGCGTTGGCAAGAGCAGCTTTGGCACTGTCAAATGCCTGCACCCGCTCAGGTGTCCACTCTATCTCTTGGTTGCCTTTCTTGCCCTTAAGTGCATTGTACAGAGGGTGCATGAGGTGAGCAGCCCGGGGGATGAAACGGTTATAAAAGTTCACCATCCCCAAAAACTCCTGCAGGGGCTTCACTGAGGAAGGGCGCGGAAAAGCAGAAACCGCCTCCACCTTAGCGGGCAGGGGAAACGCCCCTTGGGGCGAAACGAGGTGTCCCAAAAACTCTATGGCCGGCAGACCGAACTGGCATTTAGCTGGATTCACAATCAAACCGTGCTCACTGAGACGCTCAAACAACTGGCGGAGGTGCACTGAATGCTCCGCGGCGGAAGGGCTGGCAACCAGTATGTCATCCAGATAGACGAACAAAAATGGCATACCACGCAAAACGGAGTCCATGAGGCGCTGAAACGTCTGTGCTGCGCCCTTCAGACCGAAGGGCATTCGCAAAAACTCGAAAAGGCCAAAAGGAGTGATAACCGCGGTCTTGGGCACATCACGCGGATGGACAGGAACCTGATGGTATCCCCTCACCAAATCCACCTTTGAAAAAATAGTTGCCCCCGCAAGATGAACCGAAAAATCTTGAATGTGGGGAACCGGGTACCTGTCATTAGTCGTCGCATTATTAAGGCGCCTAAAATCCCCACAAGGGCGCCACCCACCGTCAGCTTTAGGGACCATGTGCAACGGGGACGCCCACGGGCTGTTTGAGCGGCGCACAATACCAAGGCGCTCCATGTTTGCAAACTCCTCCCTGGCTATCGCTAACTTCGCGGCATCGAGACGGCGTGCACGCGCAAAAACCGGCGGACCCACAGTGGTAATGTAATGCTCCACACCATGTTTAGCTACGGCTGCAGAGAAGGTGGGAACCGTGAGGGTGGGAAACTCGGCAAGCAAACGCTGGTACTCAGCACCTGTGGCAAGCATGTTAGCGAGGGGCAGGGGGCCAGGACTACCAAGTGTACAGGGGTAGGTATCAAAAGACACAGCATCTATCAAGCACCTATTAGCTACATCGACCAACAACCTGAAAGCACACAAGAAATCAGCGCCGAGTATAGGTACTGACACAGACGCTATCACAAAGTCCCAGTTAAACTGACGTCCCTTGAAACACACAGTCACCAACCTCATTCCATATGTGCGAATGGGGGTACCGTTCGCCGCGTCCAGCAGGGGTCCGTGACATTGTCCCAAGGCGTCCGCAGCTGAAGCCGGCATGATGCTACGCTGAGCACCCGAGTCCACAAGCAGACGGCGTCCCGAAGCAGTGTCCTCAATGAAGAGCAGCTTGTCCGAGCTGCCAGCGCACACAGCTGCTAGTGAGCACCGGCCCTCTCGTTTCCCTGGTGCTGGAAGGTACACGGCGGAATGCAGCGCTTCGCCTTCACTCCGAACCGGCGATGATAGAAGCAGAGCACGCTCTCCTTCCTCCGGCGCTCTGCGACGGCGGCCACAGCACCAGCTTCTCTAGTCTCCGTCCCGTGTAGAGCCGCACTCGGTAAAAGTGCATGCACACCGGAATGCCTGGATGCCAGCAAAATCTTGTCCGCCTCTTCAGCTAGCCCGCGGTAATCCTTGGCCCGTATCAGAGCGGAGCTGGCTAGCGCGGTGCGCACGGGAGGGGGGAGCTGGCGCAGGAACAGATGCGTAAAGAGAAACGAAGCGTCGCCCGGGCCGAGCAGAGCCAGCATGTGCTCCATCAGCTCGGAGGGTTTACCATCTCCCAAGCCATTCAGGGACAACAGGCGATCAGCACGCTCTTCGTCTGAAAGCTGATAAATCCGCAGCAGGTTCTCCTTCAGCGCTCCATACTTGTTAGCAGGCGGCGGGTCCCGGAGCAGTCCCATCAGCCGGCGGGTAGAAGCAGAGTCCAGCGCCGCGACGACATGGTAATACTTGGTGTCGTCTGAGGTGATCCCGCGGAGGTGAAACTGGGCCTCCACATGCTGGAACCAAGGCTCTGGATCGTGCTGCCAGAACTCCGGGAGCTTGACCGTGGCCGCAAAAATAGCGGGAGAAACGGCGGCGGCTGGTGAGGAAACGGCGGCGGCTGGTGAGGAAACAGCGGCCGCGGCCGTTGAGCTGTCGTCAGCAGACATGTTCTTTAGTCGGGGTCACCAATGTAGGAGTCGGTGGAAGGAGACACGAGCAGGTATGTAGTCTCAGCTTTATTCGGTAAACTCACAACAAACTAGAACTCCAAATATAACTCCTGCAAAAGGAGAAGTCAAGCCCTTTTATCTCAGGCCTCTCTCTCCCGCCTTTTCCAGATCTATTCCGGTCTCTCTCTTCGCAATAAGAGCTTGGGGCATTCTGGTGTGAAATGTGCATATATGTGGCCACCACAACTCATTCATTTTTAACATTAATTTATACATTTTTGATAATAATTTAGGAGTATAAAGATTTAGAAATTCTGTTACCCACACAGAGATTCCTAATTTTAGATTATTTAAATTAAACCGTGCCTGTATGATGGACCTCAATTGCTGATATTCAAGAAATTTGCTATTGCTAATTCGATATTTTGAAACAAGTTCTTCAAATGAAATAAAGGTCCCATCTTGAGTAACGTGTTCTAAATTCTTTATTCCTTTCTCCTGCCATGCTGAAAAATTCAGTACTTTGTTTTTCTGACATATCTGGTTTGTTCCAAATGGGTGTCAGTTTACATCAGATAAGTCAAGACTTTGTTATCTTTAAGAATTCCCACCAGGCTGTCAGAGAGGTGTTTATGTTAAGACTTTTAAAGCAGTTATGATGTTTAATACTGAAGCTAATGAAAGGTAGGTCAGAGATTTTCACTTCTCCACTGAGTGTTTGCTCTAGATCCATCCACCTGTCTAAAGGGCCTGATTTGATCCAGCTTGAAACATACTGCAAATCTATTGGCTAAGAAATAGTTATTAAAATTTGGGAGTTCTAGACCACCACTGCATTTTAGCTTTTGTAAAGTCTTCAAACTTATTCTTGAGGTCTTATTTTTCCATAAAAATTTTGAAATGTTTGAGTCTAATGACTTAAACCAGGCAACAGAAGGTTTATTTGGGATCAGTGAAAACAGATAATTGATTTTAGGCAGAATCATCATTTTTACTGTGGCAACTCTCCCCATGATAGATATGGTAGAGAGTTCCAAAATGGGAGATCATCCTTTATTGTTTTTAGTAGAGGAATAAAATGATTCAATCGTACCAAGTCTGACAGTGTGGCAGAAAAATTTATACCTAAATATCTAATGTTGCCTGACTGTAGTGACACAGTCTCTCTGTCTGATTTAATAATTAGGAATTACAGCAGCAGCCTTTAAACATCCCAGATAAAATATCTGCCGTGGCTCTTTGACTGATCAGTGATATTTTTATTTTCCACAAACCAAATCAAAGATAATTTCATTGTTCTGCGAAGGATTTATCAGCATGAACAATAAAACACTCTGTGAGCCAAAAGCTTTTCATTAACGGCTGAAAATCAGGTTGTTTATTTCAGAGACTGGAGGAGCAGAGAGCAGCTGATCTGTTAAAATTTTAATATTTGGCAGAACTAAACCCAGAGGAGACTGAGAGGAGAGTCTGTAGTTTTAAAGGTTAAAGTTCATGTTGGAAACATTTAAAACAACAAACGTTAATTTGAGCACAAACTGAAACTGGAATAATTGCACAGGTGTGAAAGAGTCACATGTCAATCAAACCTTACCTCTTCATATTCAGCAGTGTAAGCGATACCGGAGAAGACAGACACACCTACAGCCAGGTAGAGCAGCAGGATGCCCACCTCACGGTAACTGTGCTGCAGGTGAAACACGGAGGACGGCCGTTACAGTCAGACACAGGATCTGTGATCTTTCAGCTCAGCTATATGAGCTCAAATATATGATCTGTGACAGAATTAGAGCCAAAGGCCTGCGTCTGTGTGCGCTCACGCTGTAAATGCAGCGTTTTTCTGTTGGGACAGAACCTCACAGAAATCAGACTTTGGTAGGAAATTATAAATGCTTTTACACGTCTGTGTCTGCGGTCTGTGCCACCAGAATGATCTCTGGATCCACGAACTCAGTGAGAGTTTCTCATCATTACCAAGATCCCCCACATGTTCTTATTTCACTCTGATGTGTATTTGTGAGCTGATGTGTCCCATCAATAAAGATGCTTTCAGAGAATTTCCAGCATCACCTGTGAGGTGAACCACGTCCTGATCAGACCGAAGGCTGTGAGCTGCACTGTGGCAGTTTTAGCACAGGCCCCCCTGTTCATGGCAGCTTTAGGCTTTTTAATTTCAGCATAAATGTATTTTAATTCTTCATTAACCCTTAAAGTAAAGAAAAAAGAGTCGTTCTCTCAGACTTTGATGTCAGTTTTGAACAAGTTTGAAAAAGAAGGTTAGAGAATGAATCAGCGTGCTCCTCGTGGACCCTGTAATAAATAAATGTAATAAGCAGAAAAAACATTTGCACACAAACAAAAAGACTGTAGATAAAAAAAATCTGCAGTTTGAGAAACGGATCATTTCTGCAGAAAAAGAGGACGAGGCTTTTCTTTTTAAGGCTGTATCATTAGATTACAGCTTACTCTGGAAATGTTTTGTTTTTCAAAATCAAAATAAATGTTAAACTAATATTTTGAGTTTAAGTTTCTTCATTACTTGATATGCAGGAAAGAGACCAAATACGCTCTCAGTGCTTCACTCCAAATGCCGGTCACGGATCAGGAGCCTTTATTAAAGCGGTCCTGCACTTTAATAAAGGCTTTAATAATCCTCTGAACAAGAGACTGAAACACAGCCTGCTGCAGTGCTGCACATGTAATGAAAACCAGGAGGAGCAGCAGCACGGGCGAAGATCGTGGAAACTGATTCTTCATCTACAACCAAAAAAGTTTTGGACTGTGTGTAAAATAAAACAGAATGCAGTGATCTGCAGAAATCATAAACCCATATTTTACTGAAAATATATCATTTTAAGAACAATATTAGCTCATGTTAAATTGAAAATGTTGGGACAGGACCACAGTGACACATCCGCTCTTCATCCCTCTACGGCCCATAAATGTCTGAACCAGCTGCTTGACTTTGCCAGAGGAGCTGGCATCAGCTGAAGTTGGCTCCAAAGTCTTGGACGACCCAACAACCTGCCGGTCTGCCGCAGAGGAGAGAGGACTCGGTCTGAGCCACAGCACAGCCGTCTTAATCACACCAGCTTCTTACTTGGTGTTCTCCAGGACGACTGCAGGAGGAGGGGCATTGACCGACCACACTGAGTTCCTGGAGAGGCGGGAGCAGCGGAGGGTGGACAGGCAGGCCTGATTGACAGGCCAGGTTCCTTAGCTCCCTTTCAGCGGACACAGACCAACTTGGAAATCCTGGAAAAGTCTTCAGTTCCAGGCAAGTTTAGACATGCTGAGTGATGATGGAGGAGAGCTGTGACTCGAGCTGGTCCTTTAAAAGGTCGTCAGGTGTGACAGGCAAGTAGAGGGAAGGGGGGAAGCTCCACCACAGCCGGAGTAAAACCCATCCATAGCCACCAGCAGAGGAAAAACAGAAAGGCCACAGAGGAACCCCAAACCAGGGCAGCAATGTTGTCCCATTCTGGTCTGCAGTTCTGGGTGTTTGGTCACAATTTCATTTCGTGATGCTCCAAATGCAGCCAGTTCAGGATGTGGGCTCATACTCCAACGATGGAGCCTTTCCAGATGTGTCAGCTCCACTGATGGACCCCCATGCACCAAGCCAGATGGTCCCCTCTGCTCTTTAGTCCGGATGGATGCAGCATCCTCAGAGCTCAGAACAGTTTCCTCTCTGCCTCAGTCTGTTTTTCAGTGAGCTTTGGCTCAGAGAGGTCTGCAGTGTTTCTGGATCATGGTCACATGTGACTTCTTCTTTGCATGATGGAGCTTTAACCTTGTGGACGGCAGGCTGAGCTGTGCTCAGGGATTCCTGGAGGTGTTCCTGAGCCCGTGCAGTGATCTCCAGGACAGGACCAGCCCTGTTTGTGCTGCAGTGCTGCCTGAAGATCACACACCTAGTACTGACATTCAGCCTCGTCCCGAGAAAATAAATTTCTCGAGATTCTCAGAATATTTTGATGATATTATATACTGTAGTTGCTGAGATATTTAATATGTCACAGTTTTACCCTGAGGATCATTATTCTGAAAATGTTCCACAATTTGTAGATTTGTAGATGCCTGTCTCTGCCTCAGAGAAACTCTGCCTCTCTGAGACTATTTTTAAAAAGACTAATATGAAGAAAAATATCTCCATCCACATGAAAATGCAAAAAATAATGTGAAGTAAGAGGTGGCAGTATACCTCCAACCATGAAGAAATGCTGGAAACAACAACAGTGCAGAGTCTGACATTCAGAAAGAGGAGCCGGAGCAAACCGCTGACTTTGTGAGACAAGATCTGAGAGTCTGTGAGAAGCTGCACCCTGACAGGAGAGAGGCTCCACGTTCAGCTCCCGTGTACGTGTGGACGTAGACGAAGATGCTCTTTTGATGACGGTCATGATCTTAATAATTAACCTAATCAGGGAAATGTTCCTCCAGCTGCTTCTGTTTAGTACCGCTTACTTTCAGAGGGTGCTGTTGCTCCTTCTCTGACACATGCCATCAAACTCAAAGTGAGCTAATATTTTTCATTAAGCACTAAATTGTCTCACTTTAAACATTTGCAGTTTTCTGTGAGTAAAATCTGGGTTTATGGCAGAAAATCACTGATCCTGGTTTTACATCCCAATGTTTCTGGAATTGGGCTTGTGTATCTATTGTCCCTGCTGCTGTCACTGATACACTTCATATGGTACGATATACAACATATACACAACATATACAACATAGCTGCTTGACTAAATATAAAGGCTTCAGCAAACATTAAGTCCTGCAGAGAGAATCTGTTATCCTAGAAATGCCGAACGCACAGACAGCAGATTCATGTGTGAACATGACCTAAAATGTAAATGCTTTCGTTATAACGATGACATCGCTGATCCAACTTCCATCTCACAAGCATGATTTTAGTTGGAAACCATGGAGCAGCGGAGTATGTTTGGAACCTCACTTTACAAACAGGTCCTCAGACATATGTGACCATTTCCAAAGGACAAACAGAAAACCTGTTCATCCTGGAGGAGACCTGAAAGATGATCACAGGAGGATCATCAATCTGCAGGACCAATGAGAACGTGATGACTGTTAAAAATGTGCTGCCTGGAAACAATAACTCAGCTGTTTCCTGCTGTTTTCATATCACATTGATTCTCCGAAACACAACCATGAACTGTGTTTTCAACCATATTGAACTGAAATCAGTGTTTTCACTTGGAAAGAAAATGTTTCCACTTATGACGTGTTTTCAGTTTGTTATATCTGGAGAGATCTTGGGTTGAACTGCAACTCATATGCAAACTTTTCTTTTTGTCTTCCTTTGTGTGACCCTGAACCCTGGAAATCATTGTGTGACCATCAGCTGAGATCTGCTCATGATCCATCAACCTTTCTCTGATCATCTCCAGAAAGGACCAAAATGTCACTAAACTACAGAGTAAAAATCAATCAGGTTGTTTGTACGGCTGGTTAATGTCGCTGTCTGTGCGAGACTCACCCGGAGTGTCGCTCCCAGCGACCGCAGGCCCGTCGAGTGTCGGGCCAACTTTAAAACTCTGAAGATCCTCATTAACCTGAACACCTGGGAACATACGGGGGGGTGTGAGTCACAGTCAATGATGGATGCACATGTTAAACATGACCATAGAGCGATCACTGAGAGCCAGCTTTCTGACAGCGTTCTCTACTCTTGAGTCTGTATGATGTCAAAGAAGAGAGGGAGCATTTCTAAAGAAGCCACGCCCACCCTGTGTTCAAACCTTCTGTTTGTGAGGAAAAAGCCAATCAAAAGAAAGCCGAGTCAAAGATAGAGTAGTCTTAAAGGCCCTAAAACAGCTTGTTTTTAAGGTCAAACTAAGACAAATAAGAATTATTATGTCCTGTGAATCATGCATAATTACTTTTAGTACAGTCCAAGTATAAAAACATGGAGCTGAAAATGCACCCAGGCACCAGCAACCCCCCCGCCCCCTTTTCAGCCACATGTTAAACAATCTGAACAACTTTACCTCTCAAAGCAGATCTCTTAAACATATTTGGACTTTAATGCTGCAATTTACAGGCAGCAGGTGGTGTGGTGGTTAGCACTGTTGCCTCGCAGCTAGAAGGGTTCCTCTGGGTACTCTGGTTTCCTCCCACAGTCCAAAGACATGCTAAACTGCCCGTAGATGTAAACGGTTGTCTGTCTCTCTGTGTTAGCCCTGCAACAGGCTGGCAACCTGTACAGGTGTACCCTGCCTCTTGCCCTATGACAGCTGGGATAGATAAATGTTATCCATTAATAATAAATGTGTTTTGTTTTTTTTTTAAATAGGGTTTTAAATGCCCAAATTTAACCAAAGCTATCAACAGAATGTAACCACTTTGTTCCACAAGTGCAAAACCAGTTTGTTAGTTCATTAAGAACACACTCCTGTGTGCACTGTTGACCTACAAAAGGCAAAGCCTCTACAGGAAGTATGGATGGGACTGAAAAACAAATATATTAAATGGGAAAAACACACCTGAAAACATCTTAACACACTGACTGGTGAAACCTGACCCCTGTGCCAAAGTGTCAATTTAAAATGAACCTCAACTGATATTTTTATAAGGAGCACGTTTGTGGAAGAAGAAGAGGTTGAAAAATAGCTGGAGTTACATGGATCTTAATGGTAATGCTGCTGGTTCAGGGAGGCTGGAAATACATCAGTCTAATAGAGCTCCAATCATACTCCAGGTTCACCCCCCCACAGGAGTATCTTAAAAATGTGACACTAAGCAGTTCCGACTAAGCATGAAAAAATGATGTTCAGGGGCAGCCAGCAGGACAGCGTTACAGAGGGGTGCACACAAAGCCTCAGTTTACTGGAAGTGAGAATGAGCTGTGAGCAAACATGCAGCTTTTTAACTTCCAGTATATATTTTTGACTTCTTTTATGAGTTCTCTTCAGTGTGTGTCATAGAAAATGAATGTGGTGCAGGAACAAATTGTTGTTGCTGGTGTGATCTCGCTACAAGATGGTCTCCAGTTATTATTAATGTCTCAGCATTACAGTTTTAGGCTAGCAGAACCTCCACAGACGGTGCGTGTAATATTAATCGTGTGCTCTTCTTGGTGGGACTGATGAGATTAATACTGCATGTCAAACACTGCCAAGATAAATACAAACTATCACAGTGTTTCTGTCAGAGATGATGAAAAATATGACTCCTATCTCCAGTACAGACCTGTATGAGTCGTCCCAGGTTTCCCAGTTCAGACTCTGAGCCCACCATGGTGTCAAAGACCAGCGTGATGTAGATGGGAACCACAGACACCATGTCAATAATGTTCAGAGGGTGATGAAAGAACTTCTTCCTGTTTGGTGCGAGCAGCAGCCGGGTGACGACCTCAAAGAGATCACAAACACTCAGTTTGGCTGCTTTAACTGCATTTTTGAATTTGCACAGCCTTTCATATTCAGTCTATTTGGATTACCTCAGAGCTACAACATTCATTTGATGCACATGTGTCAAACAAACTGAATCGGGTGTGCGACAGCTTGCCATGCTGTGTCATGCTGTTTGTGATGATCTGTGTGTGTCACAGATCCTCAGTGTTTCTCTCTGTCTCTGAGTTTATTCTTGGCACTTCCTGTTTTATTTTGAAGGTTCCCCGTGTGCTTTGTTGTTTCCTGTCTCCCTCTGGTGTGTTCGTTCCCTCAGTCTCAGTTACTTTTCCTTCACCCCTGCAAGCACATTTTTTTCATCTGTGTTCAGTTGTTCCCTTTGAAAAATATCTCCAGCACGCGATAACGAGACCCGTCACCGATGGGGATGTCCTCCCACCATTACTGAAAATATTAAACAAATACAGCAGGCGTCTGATCACCTTCTGCAAAACTGTTCTTAATTTGGAGGCCTGAACTCTCCACCTCAGATAAAAACAGCCAAAGTGTACAAAGAGTGCTAAACATCTGAATCTCATGCTGCACGTCTGAGTGAGGAACACAGAACACCCCCACTTTATCCCCCACTGCTGCTGTATGTAAATACAGCTGATTATTTTCAAACATGCTTTTCCTAACAAATATACGTGCATTCCTTTGTTGACTTATTGACATGGGTGGGAAATGTATTTGCTCTTATTCACGGCCTGTAAGCTGGAGCAGGTCGGAGCCTGCTCAGCTGTTATCACCTCGAAGGTGAACCAGCAGGAGCAGAAGACCTCCAGGGCCTGCATGGCCGCGTCTTCCATCAGTTTTCCCTCCGAATCAAAAGTCTGGGAGGAAAAAGAAGGAAACAAGTTTTAAAACATTCTTAATTTTTAAACCTAATCAAAGAGCTTTGGATATTTCTGTTTTGAAATCATTATAAATGTTGATTATGGAGCACATTTTTAAAGACAGAAATACTGTAACAGACATCAGAAGCAGAATGCTGAACTGAAACAGAAAACCAAAAAAAGGGCCAAAAAAACAACAAAAAAAAAGACTAAATTGAAGTATAAGAGGACGCATATAATTAATAAATGCTAATCAAAAACAGTCAAAGCAGATATATGAGGAAAAATGAAATGAATGTGCTCAGAGGGCTGCTGTGCTGAGCTCAGTGTTTCTGACTCTGACTGCATTACTGCGCTTTGATTTGTTCTTTTCTCATGTATCTTAGTATGAATCAGTGCTCGTGTGTTTTGGGCCATAATGAGGAAAAATGTATCATGCAAAGCACAGAGAGAGCTGAGTGCAGGCTGCTCATCTACGCCTGATTTGGCTTCCTGCCCTCACCTGTGGCGCCGACTGAAAGAATCAGAGCTTTGATACAAAAATGAGCTTTTCTGAAGGCGTCTGGACGCAGCCTCACAGGTAGGTGAGGAGCTCAGAGCGGAGCTGCTGCTCCTCCACATCAACATGAATCTCACTGTGATGCCACCAGGACATCTCACAGATTATTATTATTATTATTATTATATATCCCTGTGTACATCCTCAGAAAGCTGGAGGAGTAGGCCAAGAAGAGGGGGGGTCAGGGCTTCCCGGCACTGACTGCAGCCCCCTGAGCTGGACCCGGATCAGCAGTAGAAATAAAGGTTCAGCAGCACTCTGCTCTCATCCAGTTATCAATAATTTACTTCTCAGGAAGCTTATTTCAAGCATGTTTCTTCTTCTTTCTCAAAGCAAATTTAATTTAGACATCTGAGGTAATATTAAGAGAGTGTAAGTCTCACTAAATTAGTTTGTGTATTTTCTCAGAACAATTTTTTAATGAAACAGTGGATGAAAGCACTTTAATTGCCTGAATCGGAGCAGTTTTGTTTGGTCTTCTGAGCTCCCGCACCCACCTGATACTCCGGGATGCTGTTGATGCACATGGTGGCGATGGATGTGAGCACCACTCCGATGGAGAGCAGACTGAAGAGCTTGCTGGGGATGGAGTATCCAGGGTTCTCCAGCGTCAACCACAAACACTTCCTGATGTTCCCGTAACGCACTTCCTGGAAGTGCTGCATGTCTCTGTGAGGACAGAAGAAGGCAGTGAGGTAATGTTTATTAAAAGAGAAAGAAAGGACAGCTGCCCGTGTCCTTTACTTGTTTAAGTCCGATATCTCGTCCACAGATGTGTCTATACTGCTGGCCTCGCTCTCGTCGTCCCAGCTGCGATGTCGGCTGCTCTCCAGCTTGCGGTCGTGATAACGGTAACTACAGCAACTATCCAGGAAGAACTCATTGATGCCCCAGTACTCGATCTCCTGGCTGTGCAGGGAACAGAAGCCCAAACAAGGTCATTTATACATAATTAAAAGAAAAGTGGAGGATGAAGAATGTGAAACAAATTCCCATCAAACTAAAATGGTTTCATTGGTTTGTTCTCTCACCTGCTTTGAATGTTATTAGTGTGCTAAATGGAGCCGTGACTCCTGTAATTATGCTGCAGACTGGACAAAGTACATTTAGAAGTAGGCAAAAGGTTTACAGTCTAATTCATGTTAAATCTGTGCTATTCATAATACTGACCTGGAGACAAAATACAGGATGTTTAGCCTCGCCTAGGTCTGAAAGTTTAGTCTGAGTCTGGTGAGAGGTGGCTCTCTGCCACAGTGTGTGTTTGGGCCCCCCCTCAGCAGATGACCCCCCCTCCCTGAGCCTGGTTCTGCTGGAGGTTTCTTCCTGTTAAAAGGGAGTTTTTCCTTCCCACTGTCACCAAGTGCTGCTCATAGGGGGTCGTTTGGACTGGTGGGTTTTCTCTGTATTATTGTAGGGTCTTTACCCACAATACAAAGCACCTTGAGCCGTTTTCTGTGATTTAGTGCTATATAAATAAAATTGAATTGAAGAAACTTAAAGAAGTCCAGTACCAAAAAAGAAGACTGGGTTTCTTTAAGTTTCTACACAGACATTTTCCCAAAGGTAATAATCACTAATAACAGTTAAAGAAAAGCAAAGTCCAGTGAATGACACAGGCCCAGTCTGCACCATGAACTCTCTGACTCACAGTAAATGATGTCCCGTTTGTAGTTTTTGAGTGTGTGAGTTCATGGAAATGGTATAAAATAGGAGACGTTACAACTAAAAAACCACACGATGTTTTCTTTTTTAAGCAATCAGCTGTCTAAATTTTAGAGCTTTTACATGATTCTGTAAACTTTTAATTTTTCTGTTTTTCTATTTTTAGCTTTCAAAGTTTTTTATGGAGAAGAACAACGAGCACAAGTCTATTAGCAGCTGCTGAGTCTGATTACAGAGCAGCTAAGAAAAACCGCCTTCAGTCAGAGAACAGCTGAACTAAACTGACTTAAGCCTTTCTTTGAGTCACATTCACACGGATCCACAATCAGGTACAGCTACAGGTGTAATGGTGTACAGGTTTGGAGGAGAAGGCTGAGGATGATGATAGATCAGCCAGACCTGAAGGAGAACACGCACAGCTCCTCCATGATGTGAAGTTTGCCGGTCTGGTAGAAGTGGAGGACATAAGGAAACAGGCCGGGATTCCTATCAAAGTAAAACTCCTTCTGCTGCACGTCGTAGTCATCACACACCTGCAGCAGGAAGGGTGGACATAACAAAGGAGAGTGAAGAAGAAAAGAAGCAGACGGCTTTTTATGGTGATTCAAGGTGAGATTATAATTTTAGGATTCCAAATCTAGTGACACGCATGCAAAAATGACATCATCGTCACATCTCCTCTCAATCACCTGCCACTCACACCCAAACCCATCAGCCCACCTGCAGTATAGCCTCCTCTGAGTCACATGCCAGCAGCTTTCCTAATCTGGTGTCTGGGAATTTCCTCAGCGTGCTGGAACAGAGGCTCCTCTTCAGACCTCCGACGTTCACATGGACCAGACCCTCGTCAGAGTCCTGCTGGGCCCAGCTAGGCAGACTCTCCTTCCCCATTATTAGATCTGCTGGGGTGGAGCAACACAACAGAAACAAACACGGACAAACAGGAAGATACACGTTTAGAGAAATGTAGATTTGTTGTGTTTACAGGAGCATTAAAAGACACCGTGTAGATGATAAAAATCAATACAGTAAAATGAGCCTTGTTGGGGGGGCGGGGGGGGGGGGGGGGGGGGGGGTTGTTGTGATGGTGTGTTGTTGGCTCAGTTATTACTGTGCAGTCTTGTAGAGAGATAGTCTATCAATGTGCTGTCACTGTGTGAACACCCTCCTGTACATATTTACCACATCCCCACGCGCCTCTGCTACACTTTCACACTGTGTCAGCCATTTGTTATAAAGTTACTTAGTTTTTTGTTGGTTGGTTGGTTGGTTGGTTGATTGGCTGGTTACTTGGTTAGTTAGTTAGTTATTTAGCTGGTTATTTGGTTGTTGCTTGGTTAGTTGGTTGGTTGGTTGGTTGGTTGGTTGGTTGATTGGTTGGTTGCTTGGTTAGTTAGTTAGTTGGCTGTTTGGTTGGTTGGTTTTTATAGGCTGTGAATCTGTGTGGATAAATCCAAAGCAGCAAAGCTGAGCTCAGAAACAAAAATCATTTCAATAAAATCTCTGCAGACACAGACCTCTTATTAAAGTCTCCATTCTTGTTTCTACTTCTTTTGTTTCTTCGAGTTTGTTATTTTTTCTGAATCTGTGAGTCAGAGACATAAATAATGAGTGAGAAAAAAGCATTAAAATGCAATCATCCTAAAAGGGAAAACATCAGAGATGGCAAAGGTAATCCAAAATGACGTTTCCTAACTTAAATTATCTTCTGATGCACTTCAGCTCTCTGTATTATTGCGAGGTCTTTATCTTCTAATATGAAGCACCTGATGGCGACTGTCATTTGGTGCTTTATAAATGAAACTGTATCGAGCTGAATCAGGCTGAAACTAAGATGCATTTCTGAAAACATGGTTTTGTGAGTAGATGCGATATTTACCCTCCAGATTCTGTTACATGAGAGCTGCTTCATATTCAGTAACTGCCGTCTTCCACTGAGGAGTAAATACTCCGGTAGAGTATCACTCTGCTCTACTGTCGTTCATTCAGTCTATCAGGTTTTTATTCTTGTTATGCAGATTTCATGCTGGATCTTATTTATGTTATTACAGTATTTTATTTTTTAGTCAATACTGTTTACTGTGAACAGCAAACTGTCACCCGTCTGATCGAGTTCATTTCAAAGTGAACCTGATCCTCAGCTCAGGCTCCACATTTTTAAAGTAGCTTTGTATGATTCTTATGTACCGGTGTACCAGTACATGACAGAGAATCTGCAGATGGTCAGTGTTCAGATAAAACTGTCCAACGCTTTAAATAATGCAGTCAGTGTATGGAGGAGTGATCCCTGTGAGCCAAAGCTCAGGCTGCCCTTTTTCTGCTCTTCGGGTCTTTGTGATGTCATAAAGACCCTGCCTACTGTTCAAACCTTCAGTTATGAGGGGCACCCAATCAGAAAAAAGCTGTCATAAATGAGCCTTAAAGGGAGAGGAGCTAAGTGGGCTTGTTCAGACACAGGATGAACTGAAGCCCAGTGTACGATAAATAAGGATTATTTGAACTATGAAGCATAGTTCACTCTTGGAGCTGGAAATGAGCCGAATCATCCCCTTTTATAACAGATATTTAAGTTTAATGGAAGTCATGATCATTCTGACATCACTGGACTGAATGTGGCCAGAAGTATGACTCAGCTCTGCGCCCCTCATCCTTTGTCTTCCTGTTCTAGGGTGAGTCAGCACCCATCAAACCCCCCCATGAAGAGTTTGTGACAAAGAAGTGCTTCAGGCTTTTTTTTCCGCTACAAATGTTTGAGTTACTTTTTAGTAATGCAGGCACTCTAATTCTATCTCCTGCTCTAAATGCACTTTTAAGACCAGAGGGCCAGACACTAATTGGATGTAGCAGACATTTTAATGCTAACTGCAAACACGATGCGCATTGGTTGAGAGCCAAAAAGCTTTTACTGAACATTAAATCTTAAGACTTAGACTAAATGGAACCATAGTTTGCATATTTCCAACCCTTTTCTGAACATACATGTAAGAAGATTTAAAATGGTTCTGACCCTGTGGCTGCATGCAACTTTCTCCATAAAAGAATGATCACATAAAAAAAAAAAACATACATCAATGCAGCCAAAACTCCCACACTTGCTCATTTACTGCACTCCCAGTGCAGACACCCACACTGTGTGTGTGCACACTTTCACAATAAAAACGGAGCCTCACATGAAATCAGCACCAACACATTGAATAAATAACAAAGTTCACACTGAAAACTGTGATGCTATCAGCCTCTCTCGATTCTCCCTGCTGCGACTGAAAATATTTAATTCTTACAATAAGACGTTAATATGGACTGCCAGGAGAGAATAATTCAGCCCGTTGTTGCCAGGAGTTGCATTAATATTGCTTAGCAACAAGTAAAGGTTCTGAGGATGAAGATGATATCTGCAGCATTGTTTCTGTTTTCACCGCATTGCTGCAGGTTTGGCTGAGTGTGAGCCACGTTTCTGTGGCTGCAGGTGTTTCACTTCCCCCTCAGAGACCTGCTCAGGGTTAGACTTGGTTTTAGTCTAGGTTGCGTGGACGCAGGCGTCAGTGAGAGTTATGGGTCGGTCCGGGGAGGAGACATTTCTGACCATCTGACACTTTATAACATGGTCTGATGATTTTTTCGCTGCACCAGTTTTTTTGCACTGTCCATCCATCCATCATCCATCCATCATCCACCATCTATCATCCATCCATCCATCCATCCATCCATCCTCCACCATTATCCATCCATCCATCCATCCATCCATCCATCCATCCATCCATCCATCCATCCATCCATCCATCTATCCATCCATTATCCATCCAGCCATCCATCCATCCATCCATCCATCCATCTATCCATCCATCCATCCATCTATCCATCCATCTATCCATCCATCTATCCATCCCTCCATCCATCCATCCATTCACTTCCACTTAGCTGTTCCAGTGGTCGCGGGGGGGCTTGACTCACGGTGAGAGGCAGGGTACACCCTGTACAGGTCGCCAGCCTGTCCCAGGGCTACATTTTTTTTTTTTGCACTGATTTATGGAAATGCCTTTAAAAGGACCTCAGAAAACTGGCACCAGTTAAGAAGTCAACATAATACTGTAATCTAATCATGTGAGGCTTTAAGGCCAGCCGGTACTGCTTTTAAAAAATGATGCTCTGTGTTTTCATGTAATACTATCACTGCTGGCTTAACTCACAGACAGACCCACAGACAGACCACAGACAGGTGCTGGCTGTAGCTCAGGAGGTAGAGCAGGTCACCTACTGACTGAAAGGTCGGCGGTTTGATTCCTGGCTACTCCAGGCTGCATGCCAATGTATCCTTGGGCAAGATACTTAACCCCAAGTTGCTCTCCGATGCCAGCGTTGCAGTGTGAATGTAGATAATAAAAGCCCTTAGCTTACTTAATCGTGTGAATGGGGTAAACGTGTTGTATAAGCGCTTTGAGTGCTCAGAGTAGAAAAGCACTATATAAGAACTAGTCATTTACTCCCAGACTTGTCTGAGAGTAATGAGCTGATAAAGGCTGCTTTTATGTGCTTAAATATACGTCACATGTTCACATCAGTAATAAACTGTGTGTACTTTAAGTTTAAACCTCCTTTAACAGGTCAGATGTGTTTCTGAAACTCATGAAAATGTGAGAACACAACTTGAAACATGTCTCAGATTTCATGTTTTGTGAAAGCTTTCCGGAGTCATGCACAAACACGGCGGACCGCAAACACCGCAAACAGCTGTGTGTTTGTGTGCCCCTCCCCTACACACAGAGTGGAGCAGGGAAACAAAGGTAACAATAAAAAACGCTGCTCCATATATAGTCAAAGTCGGCGCTGAGCGGTCACCTGAAGCACACCTGCCAGCATCACCGTGGACGGGGGGGACCTGAAGCGTAGTTCAGCTTCCTGGTGTTTCAGAATCCTAAAATTTCCTTCAACACACCTGGCTGGGCTGTGATAGACGTACCTCTAAAAAGTACATCTAAAAGTATGTTAAGAAATGGATGGTTGGAAATCTGGTTGGCTACTTCCTGTTTTATGGGACTAAACTGTGGCCTATCACAGCTCACTGTATTTATTTTAATCTTCCCTTTTAAATATTTTAAAAATGTTATTTCTGATCGGAGTGATGGTACTCAGTGTAAAGATCCAAACAGTTGTTGCTCATGTAGTACTCACTCTGAGAGGACTGAGGACATCCATACATGCAGTAGTGCCTCCCTGCAGGTAAAGTGTAGCTGTAATGCATTTGAACAAGGTTTATACAGTCTCTAATAGCAGACTTCAGGAAATCGCCCTGAGGAATCACAGAGAGGTGTTAGCCTAATGTGGACATAATGGTGCTTTAAGCAGGGCAGTCTGACTTCATCTGCTTCTGAATCTCTCACCGTCTTCCTGCTGGTATTTAATCAGGTTTCTCTGAGCTCAGCTCACTGATTTATGGCAGTGTGACCTGGCTGCTGTTAGCTTTGCTGCAGCTGGAATCCGTCTTAATCTGTCGGCTGCATGTTCGGGTGTAAGAAGCCACAGAGGCCAGCGCTGGACAATAACTACATAAGTTTGATTTTACAGTGCTGCTTACACACACACACACACACACACCACACACACACACACACACACACACACACACACACACACACACACACACACACACACACACACACACACGGTAAATATATTTCTATGTTATGATCTTTTACACTCCACGTTTTAAACAGGAATCTGATATCTTTACATCCCTGTTAATTTGTTCATAGCTCAAGTTAATTTGAAGGTCAGTGATTTATGAATAAAACCTACGATTAATTATAAACTATGAGCCTGAACTACCCAACAATAACTACTTCATTCGCACATCCTTTAATGTATCGATTTCTCTGCTAGTTTTAGCTGAGTATCGTTGTGTTTTTTTCTCTTTGTGGTTCATCTGTGTTTCCTTGTTTTATGTTATTGGTTTTTGTTTTATGAGATGAGAACATTTTTTTTTTGGGGGGGGGGGGGGGGGGGGGGGGGGGGGGGGGGGGGGGGGGGGGGGGGGGGGGGGGGGGGGGGGGTGTGGTGAAAAAGCTGGATGTAAACAAAACCTTCCTCATCTTAGAAATAATGTGAAACTCACAGCTGTCATTAGTGGACCTGTGACATCCGCAGCCTTCATTCAGCCCACAGCTGCTGCTGAGTGCAGGTTGAGCCGGATGTGTTGCGCTGAGGAAAACTCAGAGACTGAGTTTAGTTTGTTGAGGATAAGAAGTCCCCACAGTAAACATTTGGGGGTTTGTATCTGCTGTCTGCTCCTAAAACTGCAGCTCTAATGAGAAAGCTTCTTTTCTGACAATGAAAGCCATCGTTCATTTTCTACATTTTGTTTCACTGTATCAAACAAATTTGCTCCACTTGTCGTGTTAAAGCAGGCTTCAAATGTTTACTGCTGAACACTGCCACAGCAGCTTTGCATGATTTGAAGTTTGAAATAATCCTTATTGATCTTATACAAGCTGGCTTTCTTCAGATTGGCTGCCTCTTGCAAACAGAAGTCCAGTGGACCTGAGATTATTATCAGAGATGTAAGCTCATTCAGAATGTAAAAGAAGAGTCTGAAACTTCTGTTGAATGTGAACATCCAGCTGGAACAGCATTTAAAAGCAGAACAGAGCCACTTCAAGGACTCCACGGTTCCACAAATGTTTATTATATCTTAATATAATGCTTTCAAAAATATTAGTTTGTCTTTCATGTTGTTCAAACAAAGGCCGTAACTAAGAGAGACACCGGGAGTCTCCCCGCGTCTGTAATTACGCGCTGAGCTCTCGGGCGCAGCTTTGGAGCACATACAGAAACAAAGATGATCTATAATTCAGCACATGCAGCCTGAAATCAGCGGTGGAAAAAATGCACCTTCACCACAAAACTCCCTCAAAGCAGAAGGTGAAGCCTCCAGTGCCCTTCTTTAATAAAGCCAGGAGCCTGCTGTGTTTTACTCACCTCTGAGTTCTCGGTCATCCTCCGCAGATGTTAGATTCACCCCATGATGAAGTTTTTTACTCTTCCATGTTCTGAAAAGGATGCAGAGAGAGGTCCAGCAGCAGTCTCCCGAAAAAAAAAAAACCCGCCACCTGCTTCTGCTAAAAACTTTCAGCTCAGCTTTCTGCCCGCTGTTACAGTAAAGTGCAGAGTAGAGATAATAGAGTCCGCCGTGGGCGCGCAGCTCTCCTCCATCTGCAGCGCGTGTTTGCTCCTCTTCTCTCCCGGAGGCGGTCTTCGGCTTCTTCCGTCACATTCCGTAACAAGAGCTCACCTCCGAGCGAGACATGCCTGCAGTGTTTAAGTGTTTTCATGCGTGTTTGCGGCGCGGTGTGGTTCCTCAGGGAGAGTTCAGCTGTACTTTACTGCTGTGTCTGCACTCTTTAAACTGCGCTTCGTAATAGAATTTCATATTTGCATCGTTGTAATACATCATCTGGGATGTGTGTGTGTGTGTGTGTGTGTGTGTGTGTGTGTGTGTGTGTGTGTGTGTGTGTGGCCCTTAATAAAAGTCTGTAAAGTCCCAAATGAGCTCTTTTTGTAAATTGTTGTAATAAACCTGTGATGCGTCCACAGGGAGTTACTGCAGTGCGGTCAGACTGGAACAGCTGACTGTTCATGTTCGGTTCTCATTGACTTTAATCGCTTCCTCTGCAGTTCTGACGGTCTGCCGTTTGTGACCCGCTCCCATCACTCCGTGTGTCTCTTAGCTCCGCGTTAGTTTTTCACCCTGACCCTCTGTAACCTCCTGTGACCCCTTAAATATCCTGGTTTGTCTTTGGCTCATCAGCTTTATAAATAAAGCTTACTTTCTGTTGTGCCTCGGTTTCTGTTCCTGCGCCTCAGCATGACATTTGGAAAGGAAACAAGCTCTGAAGGGCTCTATTGATCTCATAATAAATTCATAAAGGACCTGTTCATTAATTTGTTATTCAAGGGTTATACCAAAGGTTAATTCTACTTGGGGTGTGGCACATGAAAATATGAGCTATGAATAACAGTAACATACAGTAATTGAGAAATCATTGATATAAAACATTTATGAAGACCCTACATGATTCAGACATTCAGCAAAAATAATCCATTTCACAAAGTGTTTCTATCATTTCTGCTTTTATGGGACTATATTCTTTATGTCACTGCTGCTGTTATAATACAGGAACAAGCGCGTTTTATTCACACAATGGGCTATGTGTCTTTGAGATATTTTCTCATATTTTTAAATTTTCTATTTACCTTTTCTTGCAAAGAAACAATATAGAAAAAAAGCCTCTTCCTGAAAAAGGATTAGAAGAGTTTGTATAAGTGATGCGTTGTAACAACAACACGATCAGACTCCTGCTCTGACCTGCTCTGTGGGACCAATCTCACTTTTTTCATGGTACATTATTGCAAAACACAGTTTTCAATGAGAAGACGATTTTTCAAACCAATAATGAGCACATAGCCAGAGCCTTTAAAAACAGGCAGTGTGTATGCACGTCAGACTCTGCTGCAGCTCTGTGAACATGGCGCCATCTAGTTGGGCAGAAAGTACTTTTACTCCTCAGCCTGAGCCTGAGCTCTCTGAAGGCCGACACAGGGAGGATGAGGAGGAGCTTCTTTCCGCGGGCCACTCGGGCCCTGAATTAGGACAGCTGACAGACCACACACACACACAGTTGCACCTTACCACCCCCTGCCACAGTTTTAGAGTATTTTTGATTTTATTTTGATAATTGTTCTGTTGTCGTTTTATCTTAGTGTATATTTCTGAGAATATTTTGGTTAAATGTTGTAAACTATTCTATTCCCTTTGATATTTTTCATCTTTGTGCTACTTTGTGCTAATGTGCACGAGCAGTCATCACAGCATTTCACTGCTAGCTGTACTTTGAATGAAGATGAGAAAAATAAACTTTGAAGTGACCTGAGTAAATGCAGGTCTTTGCCTCTTTTTTTTTCCTTCTTTCATGAACATTTGCAGCTCTGCTCACGGCCGTGCAATAAGAAATTCCTCTCTGATAAGCGCTGCTTGTCCTGTAAGGCTTCAATGACTCCACTTGAGCAGCTTTGCATGATTCAGAGTTCAAAATGAATCCTGCCCTACAGCGGGGCCTCGCTGCAGCCCCCCCCGTTCATCCTTTGTCTCATCCCCTTTCTTCTGATTGGCTGCCCTTCATAACAGAAGATTTGAGCAGCAGGTGTGTGGGCCCCTGATACTTCTGTTACTGCAGGTACGTCGTAGCCTCAAACTCTTCCTGAACAGCACCCAGCAGGTATGAATGCTGGCAGCTGTGTAGGCTACATCGTAGGCTCTACATGGAGTCACTGCAGAAGCATAAAGTAAGAGGACGATGACTATATTAGGAATCTCCCCTGTCTTTGACATCACATAAGGCCGAGGGTAAAATGCTCACAGCAGTTAGAAGCCTGAGTCAAACCTTTATAATTATGTTATATATATTGTAATTTTGTGTATGTTACATCATGTAACTACTGTGTGGTAAATCATGTCAAAGCACAGGAGCAACTTGTCATGTAGAGCTTCTCTGGGATGCCACCATCTGCTTCCTGCTCTTCTTCAGAGATTCAGCACATTCACACCTGAAGTGCAGCCTGAAGTGGCTGCTGAACTTCCTGTCTCTGACGCCGTAGATGAGCGGACTGAGCAGACGTGGAAGCACGTTGGTGAACAGAAACGTGGAAAAAAAGATTTTGGTGCTGTCACGGGGCCACGCTGTGACTAAAATGAGGTTGATGAAGGGGGAAATGTATGACAGCATGCAGAGGAGGAGCTGGACTCCATGCAGCAGGATGGTGTTGTGGGCGTTTTTGGCTGAGGCCCGGTTAGAAGCAGCAACAGCCTGGGCAGCGCAGAGGACCTTCAGGTAGGTGATGATCAGAGTGAGGAAGACGAAGGAGAACAGGAGAACCTGAGGGGGAGAATTCAAGTTCATCTTCAGTTCATTAAACGGACTCATAAACTGACTAAAAACCATTTCACCTGGACAACCAAACTCTGTGCCTCATGGTACGGTGTGTTGTACACATAGGAGGGGTAACAGAGGACTTTGCTCGAGAAGACAGAGAGGGGCTGGGGGGTGAGGATGATGATGACATCTGTGATGGCGGGGATGAAGGAGACCGCCCAGATGAGCGCTATCAGAGCGTAGGTTCGCTGCACGGTACAGACCTGAGAGTGCCGGAGAGGCTGGCAAACAGCAATGTAACGTTCCACCGCCATGCTGGCCAGATTCAGAGGGCTGTTCCTGCATTAACACAGTTCACACACAGCATTGGACTTGTTTATGATTGGCTGAGCTCTTTTTGTACACATCTATCTGCACATAATTGAATTATACTGTGGAAACTGTGATATGTTTCACAGATGATTCTGTACACAGTTTTTAATTCTTTACCACTGAAACAAACACTAAGTACACAATGCTCCAACACAACTGCACAGATGAGTGCTGCTGAAGGGTGAAGCTAGCTTCTTTAAATGACGTCTCTCTGCTGGTGTGTGTACCGCTCAGGCTGTTTGAAAGTGCACTTTACCACTGACTCAACTACATGTCCAGGCTCCTCCAATCCAAAAGACAGTCTCAGTGTTTCTGCAGGCCCTGAAATACGAGCGTGTCCAAAATGAGCGCTCCCAACAGTGTTTTCATCGTTTTAACTTTTCTGGTTGCATCCAATGCCATTTAGTCTACGCAGACTTTTCAGAAATCTGAGGGAATCCATATTTACGTATTTTTCAGGATTTGCCGGAGACAACCGAGCACGTTATTCACACGCACTTTCACCTAGAGGTCGCTCAGGCCGCTGCAGGCCGTAAAACGTGCCTGCAGAAACAACCTGAGGTCATTTGCTGAAAGGAGGACAGGCTCCCATGAATGGACCAGAACACAAACAACCCCAAACACACAACTTCATCACAAGTTTCCAAAATGTTTGAGAGGAACCAGAATACTTTGAGCTGATAGGAAGGCAAAAGGAACTCAATTAACCACTCATTACAAAGTAAGCACAAGAGCATCTCTGAATGCACAACACATCACACCCTGACGCAGACGGGCTGCAGCAGTAAAAGAGCACGCCGGGTACCGCTCCTGTTAGCTGAGAACAGGAAACTGAGGCTACAGGTCACACGGACTCACCAAAACCTGGACAACAGAAGACTGGCTGAACTCCAATGGCCTCCACAGCCAGGAGTTATGAAAAATGCCTTAACTGTTCTGAGAACTGCATTAAGAGTGGTGAGAATGACAGTCCTGATGTGAGAGCTGCAGAGCTGCAGTTTGATAAAGGAATAACTGAATAAACTGCACTGCAGTACATTTAAAACCTTTATAAACCTTTAGTCATCCAGGGCTCATAGTGGGGTCCTTCTGACTGTTGGGTTTTCTCTGTATCATTGTGGGGTCTTTACAGTATGAAGCACCTTGAGGCGGCTGTTTGCTGTGATTTGGTGTTATATAAATAACATTGAATTGACAGGGATGAGTGGACAGAACCTCCTCGCACAGGCACACTTACTTGTTGGTTGTGATGATGATGAGCAGCAGGAAGCAGCAGGGACCAAACATAATGGGGATGGTGTAGGTGAGGATTTGCAGCATGACAGAAACTGTCAGCATAATCATGTCATTGATGACCAGGTGAATGTAAAGCACGTACCTGCAGGAGAGAGCAGACAGCACGTTTCACCTTACCCAGCTGTTCCTCAATTCCTCAAATTACTCCCAGTGTTAGATGACAAAAAAATATCAAATTATCAAATCAGGCTTTGCCCCGGTCACAGTTTTGTTATTTATTGTTGTAAGTGATCTAACATAAGACCTGTACTCTGTCCTGTATCACCTGGGGTCTTGCTGGAAGACCTTGCTCTTAAAATAGGTGTAGACAAACATCCCATTAATGCAGTTGATGATGAGGCCGACAGCAAAGGAGATGAAGTTCTTTGTGAAGGCATCATTCAAGCTGTCCTGATGTCTGCTTGTGTTCATATCACACCTGCTGGAAACCAAAACTCTGTTAAACTCAGTGGATTGAAGGAAGCTGAAGCTCAGGGTGGCTCATATATTTTTAACTTGTATCATATACTGTAAGTCAATAAATAGCACATGGTTCAAATTTGTTCTTCATCCACTGCAACCCCTGAGACAAATACAACAAATCATGTATCAGAGGACATCAGTTATAATTTCAATAAGCTTAAAAAAAGTGGAAAAAAGAGGATTTTATTTTTAAGAGAAAGTGAAAAAAATAATAATTGTGATTCATGTCAATAAAACGTGCCTTCTGTTGTTGGTGAAGTGCACTGAAATATCTGTTATTAAGAACAAGAAAAAAATGCCGCAGTGATTATTGATCCACTCCAGTTTGGGGGGAGGGTTGGCCTTCATGAGAGCAAGAGCAGGTGGGGGGTTAACATTCTTAAAATGATCAATATTCATATCTTTTCACAAAAATATGAAAAAGTTCAGGTTTGAAAGACAGCAGATGAACGCTAAAATGCTCCCTTCTACCTTTAAATGTGATTATCCTGTAGCTAAGTTACAAAATTATTCTGTCACATAACCCTGTAAATGAAAAAAATATATATATGCACTTACTTCAGCACCACGCTGGTCGGGCCTGTGAGGTACTGGGCTGTCCAGCTGCCTGTAAAGAGTGCGAGGAGCAGGAAGGCAGCGGGTTATATAGATCTCCTTCCCTGCTGCAGTGACATGAGATTATCAGGGAGAGGTGGGGAACTGCAGGGCAGAGGGGCTGAAAGGGGTCATCAGTAACACCTGTGTGTGGCTGTCATCACAGATGTTGTTTTCATGCTGAGGAATAGTTTGAGGCAAAATGAAAATTTAGTGAAACAGCATGCTCAGGCAGTGTTACCCTCATACCACACATGAAGACTGAAGATAAGACAGTCACGCTCAGACCAAATAAATTCACCTAAAAACTGGATTTAATCTCCATTTCCTGGATGTGGATTCATTTTTGTGTGTCCACATAATCATTGTTCAAAAATAGCTTTCTTCAGTAACGTGGTGCACCAAAGGTCACACAACAATAAGCAAAGCTGGCAGGTTACCATCTGTTGGTTCCTTCCTGTCTTGGAGAGTAATAGAGATGTTTTTGAGCTTTCTTAAAGATATTAATAAATAATACTATATATATTTGTCACAATAAATTACAAAGTAATAAACAGCTGCCTCATTAGTGAGATGCATCTGCAGCCTTGGTGAGTGTAGCTGCACGTTTTCACTGTTTAGGTAGTGCTTCTGTAATAGAAGCAATATTGCTTATTTGAGCGCCCCCTGCAGTTTATTGCTCTAGATATTACTATGTGTTTATTGCGCTTCACTTACCTCCATAAAGCAGTTTGCAAAAGGGCCACAAATGTCTTTATGTAGGAATAACTCCTGGTTCCTCTGCAAGAGCCGCACTGATGTTTAGGAATGATGCTGACACTCAGGACTCTGTGCTGCTAACATGACTGAGGTTCATTTCAGGCTCATTCTCTTCACGAGGAACAAGAACTCTTGCTTTGACCTCTTACTCAAACAGGCCAGAAATACAGCTGATTCCTGCTCTGGAAAATATTCCAGTAATGCAGGACTTTTTTAACTGTCGCACCAGCTTCATATAAAAATACTTTTGCTGTTAGTTGGATATATTTTTTAAATGTTTGCTTTAGATATGTAAAGCATCTTTAGTGGTGCAAGTTTAAAACATCACAGTTACATCAGGATTTGTTTAACGGTCTTTATAGACAAAGTCACACCAAATCACACGGGTGCCAAACAATAAATACAGATTTGATCCACACATCAGCCTCAGGCTTTTATTATTATTGATGTTATTTAAATCCATCCATCCATCTATCCATCCATCTTCCTCTTATCCAATTTCAGGCAGTCCCAGCTGTGACTGGGTGAGAGGCTGGTTACACCTTGGACAGGTTGCCAGTCTATTGCAGGGAGAAACCATTCACATTCACATTCACCAGTTAATCTAATATGCATGTCTTTGTGGCGTGAGAGGAAACCAGAGTACCTGGAGAGAACCCATGAAGGGACTGGGAGAGCATACAAACACCACACAGAAAGATATGGTATTTAAATAAAAGTCTTTCAAACGGCGTACAGCGCTCAGCGTCATCCATTCATTACTGATATACTCAGAAGATTCACACCAAACACCAAACAAACTGAACTGAGCTGTGATGAAGTCGGAGCTTGTGTCCAGCACACCGTCGGTCAGGTTGAGCT